>NC_037671.1:75418076-75490862 GCF_003255815.1 Theropithecus gelada | reverse complement strand
GCTCTGTCGCCCAGGCTGGAGTGCAGTGGCCGGATCTCAGCTCACTGCAAGCTCCGCCTCCCGGGTTTACGCCATTCTCCTGCCTCCGCCTCCCGAGTAGCTGGGACTACAGGCGCCCGCCACTTCACCCGGCTAGTTTTTTGTATTTTTTAGTAGAGACGGGGTTTCACCGTGTTAGCCAGGATGGTCTCGATCTCCTGACCTCGTGATCCCCCCGTCTCGGCCTCCCAAAGTGCTGGGATTACAGGCCTGAGCCACCGCGCCCGGCCCCTTCCATGTCCTGATTTCATCTTCACTCAATTCTTTTATTCATTTTCTGTGTCTACTATGTAGATTGTCTAAATGATTAGTAAGAGCACATTGTGTGGATATTGCGTTATCTCAAAGAACTACCCTGTAAATACAAGGTCTACAGATTACAGAGTTCTCAAATTGTTTGGCACATAATTGATAATGTTTATTTAGTTGATCAAGTGTTCTATCTTCTAAGTCTCTTCTCTGCTACAATTCTCCACCCACTCCTGGCATCTGGCCAACCCCCAAGAACCTGAAGAAGGCCAGGTAAGACTCCTTGCTCTTCCCCTTGCAGTTGGGGACAGTGCTGAAGTTCAACCTTGTCACTGCCTGCCTGCTGACCCAGACCCTCATCCCACATCCTCAGAGTATCCTACAGGCCTGTCTGGCTGGAGAGAGAAGCCTGGCTGGTGACAAAGGGAGGGGCAGGCTACACATGCTTTTCTGCTTTTAAATTCCAGTCTTTATTCAGGTAGGATATGTTTTCTCTCTAAGCTCACTGTTTTGAAATCATCAGTACCACCAATAACACGGCAAACACACCATGAGCACTGACAAATTGCTGACAAGAGGACTAAGAATTCTTCAGAACTGCAATTAATGATTACTAGTTGAACTCTATTTTCTATTTTCACATAGATTCAAATAAGTTTTCGGAAAAATTCATCATTATCCAAACCTCTCACTGTCCCATATCTAAAGGGAACCAAATAGATTCAGATATTCAGATATCACAACATCCTTTACCATGTAAACACAACTATCCAAACAAGTTATATAAATCCAGGAGCTGAGTAAATTCAAAGAACAAAGGTTACCTTGTATTAAATAAGACCTAGTATAAGAAAGTGATATGTATGGCATAGATTAGGTAAAGAGTATAGACTTTATGGATATAAAGAAGATCAATGGAAGATAGAGAACTAGGTAACAAAAGAAAAAAGACATTACATTTCCCTAACTATAGGCAAGAAGAGAAAAGCATCATATAGGTGAAATGTAATTTCCAAGAGCCATTCCTCATTCATCTTCTTGAAAAGTCTATGATATTTTTTCTCATATCACCTTATCAAGTATCTTTTCTGTATTGATTAAATATGGTTAAGAATATCCACTAGTTTCTTCGGCAGGTACTTTAACAGCTTCAGTCCTGCTTACGTGCATTCTAGCCATAGTTTGGATATATCACTGACCAAGAAAAATGAGTGGAGCTGCACAGATAAATTTGTGAAGCAAATTCTCTACAACCTCTTTCTTCTCCTCTGTCCCATTCTGTAACTCTCCATTCCAAATGCAAGCAAATTTCTAAATCTCCTTGTTAAACTGAGAAAGATTCAAATACATTTATACTTTGAAAAAACCCAAATTTCCTCTGTGTTAACTCTGCTTGTTCTATTTGTTTGTATTGTAAGCTTTCATCTCTAATTGTGAAATGCAAAGTTGTCTTCTGTTTAAGGATATCTGGCTTCAGCCTGCCAAGCAGCAATTGTTGCAGGATGCCTGAGCAACCTTCTAGGAAGGCTAATAGTTTGATTTTTCCTCTTCCCACTTCCCTCTCCAAATACTGGCATTTGCTTCCTTGGAGAATAGTAATCCTTGGCCTCCAGTTCACTTAAACTGCTAAACGAGGAAGGCTATATTTCACAAACATGTTTTCCCCCTTAACCACTCTACCAGTCCAAAAATAAGAGATAAAAAAATCCCATGTAGATCAATAATAATTTTACAAATTTGTTTTTTACTTCTTCGAAACCTGTCCTGGCTGTCATTCCAAATGAGTCTCTAATAGTGGAATTTCAAATGTACTAAATAGCAGGAATGTAAGTTTGGGACCTAGACTCTTAGATAGTAAACGAAACCCAACAAAACCCTAGCTATGGTGTTTTAAACTTAAAATTTGTTTGTGGTCTGGTTATATATGAAAGTCAGCTATTTCTTTGTTGTTTGTATGTTTGTTTAGGGGGTCATTTTGGTTTTCATTTTTTGACTTTTAATTAATTTTTAATTGACAAAGATTGTATGTATGGTGTACAATGTGATGTTTTGAGAGATATATATATAGTAAAATGGTTAAATCAAACTAATGAGCATATCTATCCGTTACTTTACATATTTACCATTTTTTTGTGGTGAGACCATTTAAATCTACTATCTTAGCAATTTTTAAGTATGCAATACATTGTTTTTAACCATAGTCACCATGTTTTACAATAGCTCTACTGAACTTTTTATTTTGTCTAACTGAAAATTTGTATCCTTTGAACATCTTCTCTATCCTACACTGCAGCCTCTAGTAACTACCATCATACATTCTACTTCTATAAATTTGACTTTTAAAAATTCCACATATAAATGAGATTATGCAGTACTTGTCTTTCTGTGACTGGATTATTTCACTTAGCACAATTTCCTCTAGTTTTATCCATGTTATTTCAAATGATAGAATTTCATTCATTTTTAAGGCTGCATATTATTCAATCTTAAAAATTTTGTATATTTCCCACATTTTCCTAATCCATCCATTCATCCATGACATTTAGGTCTTTCCCATGCCTTAGCTACTGTGAACAATGCTGCCATGCAAGTGGGAGTGCAGATACCTCTTCAGCACAATGATTTCATTTCCTTTCTAGATACATCCAAAAGTGGAATTGCTGAGTCATATGATAGCTCTATTTTTAATTTTTTGAAGAACCTCCACACTATTTTCCAATATAGCTATACTAATTCACACCCCCACCAACAATGTACAAGGGTGCTTTTCTCTATATCCTCCTTAACACTTATCTCTTGTCCTTTTGATAATAGCCATCCTAACAGTATAAGGTAATATCTCATTATAGTTTTGATTTGCATTTCCCTGATGACTACTGATATTAACATTTTTTTTCATGTACTTGTTGGCCATTTGTATATCTTTATTTGAGAAATTATTTTAGGTATTTTGCCAAATCCTCAAGGAAATCAAATAACTCAATTATTAATTGTAATTTGTAATTGGGTTATTTGCATTCTTGCTATTGAATTGCTTGAGTTTCTTAAGTATTTTGAATATTTAACCCCTTATCAGAGGTATGGATTGCAAATATTTTCTCACATTCAATAGGTTGTCTCTTCACTCTGTTGATTATTTTCTTGTGCAAAAGCTTTTACTTTGCTGTAATTCCATTTGTCTATTTTTGCTTTTGTTGCTTGTGCTTTTGAGGTCACATACAAAAAAAAAAAAAAGAATCTTTGCCTAGGTCAATGTCAAGAAGCATTTATCCCATTTTCTTCTAGAAGTATTACAGTTTGAGGTCTTACATTTAAGTCTTTATTTTTAGTTGATTTTTATATCTAGTGAGAGATAAGGGTCTAGTTTATTTTGCATATAAATATCCAGTTGTTTCAACACCATTTGCTGAAGCAACTCTCCTTTCCCCAGTGTGTGTTCTTGGCAACTTTGTTGTAGATCAGTTGACCATAAATGCAAGGATTTGTTTATAGGCTTTCTATTCTGTTCTATTGGACTACATGCCTGTTTTGTATAGTACCATGCTGTTTTGATTACTATAGCTTTATTCTCTTTGCTCAAGATTGCATGGGCAATTTGCAGTCTTCAGTAGTTTCATATGAATTTTAAAATTATTTTTTTATATTTCTATAAAAAAATGTCCTTGGGATTTTGATAGAAATTGAGTTGAATCTGTAGATCACTTTGGGTAGTATGGACAGTTTAGCAACATTAATTCTTTCAATCTCTGAACATGAGATATCTTTTCATTTATTTGTGCCTTCAATTTCTTTCATATATGTTTTCTAGTTTTCAGTGTACATACACATCTTTTATCTCTTTGTTTAAATTTATTCCTAAGTATTTTTTATATGCCATTGTAGGCTGGGAGTGGTGGCTCACGTCTGTAATCCCAGCACTTTGGGAGGTTGAGGTGGGTGGATCACGAGGTCAGGTGTTCGAGACCAACCTGGCCAACATAGTGAAACTCCATCTCCACTGAAAATACAAAAAAGTAGCCAGGCATGGTGGCGAGTGCCTACAATCCCAGCTACTTGGGAGGCTACGGCAGGAGAATCCCATGAACCTGGAAGGTGGAGGTTGCAGGGAGCCGAGATAGTGCCACTGCACTCAACCCTGGCAACAGTGTGAGACTCCAAATCGGGAAAAAAAACAAAACAAAAAAACAAAAAAAAACTATTGTAAATGTGATTTTTTTCTAATTTCTAGTTCTAGATAATATGTCAGCTTTTCTTTCCATCACTCACTATTTTCTGTTTTATTGGTTAATAGGATGTTTCTGGTTTTGTAGATCTTAATTTTTTCCATTGCCCCTACTCAACTAAATTTATTCAATTAAAATAATTTATCTTAAATCTCACCCATTCCTTGGATTTAAAAGGTCACTAAACTGATCCATTCACATGGTACACTAGCCGTATCTCTACCTCCAACCGTAAGGCTGAATCATGGTGGTTTTCCATTATGCTGTTGATCTGTGTCTACGATGTGTTTAGAGAATTATGAGAAAATTCTCTTTTTTCAAGTCCTCCAAGTTATTAGTGAGAAAAAAAGATCAGCTATTTCTTAAATTAAATATTTAATTGTTGCACAATTCTAGCAAATGGATTAGTCATACTCATGTATAGAATGCCTTTAAAAAAAAAAAAAAAGTCCTGAGAGTTAGTATGACATAAGTCAAAGCAGGAACAATACATTTAAAAAAAATTCTTCTTCTTCTTCGTCTTCTTCTTTATTTATTTATTTTAAATTCTAATTGACAGAACATAATTGTATATAATTCTGGGTCCAATGTGATGTTTTGATATATGTATACATTGTAAAATTATTAAATCAAGTGAATACACATGATTTCAAAATGGATGAAACAAAAATGAAGCAGTTAAAAGTCCTGGTACTAGAAGTTTATGTAGATGAGTTTAGTTTTTCCACAGTTGTTCAATCTCAGAAAAAAAAAATAAAAGTTCATATTAGTGCTAAGAGTACTTGATCTGAAGTATGCCAGGGGGAAAAACCTTCCTTTACAGGTTATTGACCTAAATTTCAAAATTGGAGTTCCATTTTCAGACAACTTACAGATATTTGATCCCCTATTAAAATAAAATCTGTCCCATTTCCATCTTCATCCCATGGGTATTATCATCATTTGCTCTAGTAATACTTTCTGGATAATTAGCTTAAAATTTAATTTTAAAATATGACATCTGAGATAGCAGATGAATATTTTAAGGAGGATATCATAGTGTTGCTGAGGATTGGACCTGTGATATGAGTGATTTATTAATTTTGAAAACACTGATATTTCTGTTTTACTATAGTGATCAAAAGCTCCTGCTTGGACTACAAAAATGAATTTTTAAAATATAATTTACCTATTCAACTAGTCAAGCTGTTACAGCTATTATCCTACAAAGAAAATTTTATAGTCCTATTTCTTCAGTTTATTTGAGAAAGTAATGGTGAAAGAAAAGTCATAAGACCAACAGAATCATTCATTTGCTGTTCATATTTTTGCTTTCCTGTAACAGTTCTATAGTCCCTCTAAAGACTTATCTGCAGCCTATGAAGAGCGTCAGGCATAATAAAACCATAGTAATAAAAACTCTTAGCTCAAAACTAAATGTTTAATTATTAGAAAGTTAAAATTCAATTAAATTATACCAAATCAATTGTTCTCTCTCACGTAAAGAGAACGAAATGTGAAGGACAAGAAAGCACTAAACACATTTGTGATTTTATTTTTACCCGCAGGCAGCAAAAAAGAATGTTCCCTAGTGAAGAAGTGAGATAGATTGTTAAGTTTATAATGACAGTCCCAAGATTAAGCAGTAATCATTCTCTTTGGTTGTATAATTGCTAATTCAAAACTATCCAAAAAAGAAAAACCTCTTAACATCAACGTAATGGACCTGGGATGGCTGAATGGAACATCTTGCCTAGATTTCAGAATTCCATTGTACACCACATTAAGAAATAAAGTTATGGCTTGAAGATTAACACAGGAAGAAAACTTATGTTTGAAGAAATATTCTAGTTGTTTCATCACAATTTTAATATCAAATTTTAAAAAATATTCTAGTTGTTTTACCTTCCGATCAAGAAGCATTCTCTTCAAAATTACATGGTTCCTTGAAAGTTCTCTAATGAATATCAAGTCCAACCTCTCCTAGCTATTTGCTATACACAAAGGGATTAGATCCTACAATTTGTATTTTACTATATGTAGGTTGGTTTATTGTCTTCATAGGTTTTATAGTGAAAAAAGAGTTAACTAGCTGACACACAAAAGGATATAGAGCAATTTTAACAAAACAAATATTTGGTAAAATATAAATTTTATACACAGTAAGCAAAGATAGCATTGTAGTCATGAGCAACATAGGTATTAAAAACTGACCTAATAATGCCTTTTTTATCCCAATGGTCCAAAGTCATAGTGGCTTCTAGAATATAACCAAGAACGGCAATTAAAGTTTAATGCTCTGCTAGGAAGGCATCATAGACCATGTCCTTCATTTCCAAGTCCCTACTTAGTGATTAGTTTTTGTTTGTGTCAGGTGGGGATGTTCAAAATAATAAGCATTATTTAATAATTTCTGCAGAGTTGGAAGACTATCACTCAAAATAACATCTTTGAAATTGTTTTATATATAAAATGGTGAGACAAACAATTATGTATGCATCATTAGAAAAAAATCAAAGTTTATGGTTTAAGAGAAATAAATATAAAATCAGCAAATTCAAGTAAAAACAAGTAATAAAATTTTGAGTCCGAAATATTAGTATAAACTTAACTTTTTTATGTTTTAAAAAGGTTCAATTTATTAACTATGTCCTTTGAAAAGGTCTAGAAAACAATGAAAATTCCAACAGTAAAGAGCATCTCTACTGCCTAGATTATACCAAAATCTCATAAAGAAATAGATAATTATAAGGCTAGAAAAGAAAATATACAAGATGAGTCTGGGGACATCTGAACACAGCAGAAAGTAATAAAAATATTAAAACATCAAAAAGATCAGAGATTCAACTTGAAGAGTTTTCCCCTAGATAGAGGTGGGGTTATTTGAGCCTCGATAAGTATAATAACTACAGTGGACTGAAGCAAACTAAATATGAGTTTACAAGTATATTTTAAAAGTACATTTGGTCAGCTCCTTAGAAGGATTCTAGGAAAGCAACTAAGTGTGATGAAAGTTGGCACACTGAGGGAAATAATTAAGCATTTATCCTCTGTATCAACAAAACTTTGGAGTAACTAAATCAAATAATTGATAAGCAAGAATCTTCTCTTTATAATAGTATTCCAGCTTTTTAATGAAAGGAAGTAAAAAAATAAAATTAGAACATTACCATTTTGCAATTCTATAATTAATCTAAAGAGTTATTATCAATATTTCTTAATATCGTAAAATGAAGGATAGTGAGATATTAGGTACCTTCCGATGGAAGTACAAAATTCTACTCATAAAGTAATTCTGGCCACATGATATTTTCAAAAATCAAATCTGAATCTAATAAAACTTTATCTATCTATCTATCTATCTATCTATCTATCTATCTATCTATCTATCTACAGAAAAGGCAAGGAACCCAGGAACATGCCAAACAAAGTCACAGTAATGAAAAGTAAATTGGCAAAAAAAAAAAAAAAAAAAAAAAAAAAAAAAGCAATTGGGATGATTTGAACACAAACTTATTCTAAGGAATTATTATTTACTGCTAGGTGGTGAATGGTATTATACTTTTTGAAGGGTATTTATCTTTTTAAAACATTCAGTATTTAAAGATGAAAAATGCTATGTCTGAAATTTGTTTCTAAACAATACAGATGGGCTGAGTGTAGGGATATAATTAAACCAAGTATGTCACTGAATTGATGGTAGGTGATGGGTACACAGAGGACTTATACTACTCTTGTATATGTCTGTGCATATTTAAAATTTCACATAATTAAAATGTTTTTAATCATAGCATTACAACAGTGTAAAAAGAATGCTTGCTATCCAACCACACATTTTCCCAATACTTTATATAAGAGCAGCAAATACTAAACAGAATATCTAAATTATAATCTGAATGATTCAAATAGAGTTTATATTTATTTAACTCTGTACATTGGAAAGGCCTAGGAAAAAAATGAAAATTTCAACAGTAATGAGAATCAAATTATAATTTAGAAAATATCAATTTACAGAAGATTAAGATACCTAATTTATTGAATTGTTGAGGGAACAAGTTTAGGCTCACCTTAATCCTAACTATTCTGTGATTTTGAGTAATCAGTGGAGACAAGTTCTGTTAAAAAAATCCACAATTAATATTTATTTGAAAAGTATAGATAGATAAAATGATCTTAGACTCATTTGTAGGGATTAATTACCTTTAAACACAGAGGGCCTTGGAGATCTGAGGAATATTTCTCATTTATATAAAGGGGCAGATGTCAGGATAACAATTTCCAATTTAAAATAGTGGTACTAAACATAAGTGTTATATGACAGTAAAAATAATTTGTCTGCTTAGTAAGACAGAAGACACTGCAATAAGAACAAATAAAACAAGCTATGAGATAATAGGGGTGGCTCTAGCTTCAGAAGAGTGCCGAGAAAGAGTACAGAGATATGAATGTTTTGTATACTCACGGTGTTTGTGGAGAATAACTGTGGAGATACCTTCCAAGCTCATTAGGAAAATAAGGTGTAAGAGCTTAATGAATTGAGCGAAGTTCTATAATATTCTATTATACATTAAGTTCTCCTGATAGTAATGTTTATATGGCAGGACATGCTTAGATTCCAATATAAATCAACAGATTGATGACTAAGATAAAACAAACAATATGCACACCTGAGAGGTGAGGCTTTAGCCAAGACCATTTGGAATTGTTAGGACTGATGATAATTTTTTGAAGATGTTCAGGAGACAAATTTTGGAAAGAAACTTTATGGAAATGTGATATGGACAAATCTTGTATCCATTAAATCATTTTTCCCCCAAAATAAATTCATATTCTCGGGATTAGATTTAGTTAAAAATGCTAAAATGTTGACTACTGTTATCAAAATAAAAAATCAAGTTCATGGGTTTTTGTACATGTTGCTGAAAACAGAAGATACAGTCATATAAACTGAGCAGCAAGGAGTATCTCAATACCCTTGAAATAACTATTTGTATCTCCTTTGGAAACCACTAGAGCATCCTGAATAGACATACATAGAAATACAGATTATAATACCCTAAACTATATAACATCTACTCATCATAGTAAAATAAATTTTTTATGATGTTTAATAAATTGGAGGGCTACATTTCTGGATATTAGACCCTAAACTCAGGATTACTCAAAGAGAATAATAATGAAAATATCAACTATACATTCAAGCAATATAACTTTTAATAGAATCCTTGAGTGGATCAATGTCTATGCAGATTATGTTTTTGTAATCTATTTACTTGATCATTACATGAAGAAGTATGTTTCAGAATCAAAGCATTTTACATATTAAAATGTATTATGTACAATTTAGAAACATGAAAACTTAGGTATTAAACTTAGTGGAATAAGCACAGAAAAAAATTAAAGCAAAGTTCAATCATTTAGGACTAAAGATCTTACATATTACATTAGTTGCATTAATAAGTTCATGCATCTAGAAATATATTGAAGTACATAGTCTGGTAATACTAAAAAACCTAACTTAATTACCATTTCTCTGTATATGAAATGTTTACATGTATTACAAAGATTAAGATTCTTAATATTTTCCATTGATTTTTATATCTCATATATTAATAAATAATTTTATATATCTGCTAAACTATATTGAGAGACAATTCTCTGTGGTATCTCATGTTTCTGTACAACTTGTGAGCAAAGGCACTATCTGTCTTTTTTCTAGACTATTTTTCTAAGTATGTTTGCATTGAAAACAGCCATGGAAGACAGAGATAGTATTGCCCTGGGAGCAAGGACAGGTTTGCTTACAGCTTGCAGGGTCTGCCTTCTAAAAAAGGACAGGTATGTGCATTGCCCGCTATAAAAGATTCAAGTTTCCTCAGCTCAGAGTTCTGTCATGCTATCCATTGCACACACGGATGTCATCTTGCTTCCTTAATGTCACCTTGTAGGAATTGCAACTTGTCAAGCTAGCACAAAAATACTGATACTCTACCTACTGCTATTGCTGTAAGTAATAAATAAACCTTTTTCCCTATTCCAGGAGTTTCATGTATTTGACTAGCATCCATGAACTTTGGCAGGCTAACATGTTGCCTTGGAATTGAATAAACTCTCTGACCCTTGACATTCTGATATGTGTATTTTAATGTACTAAGTGAGGTTTAATTTTAAAAATATGAAAATAATTAAAGAATGGATCTCATCTTTAATTCTTTGGAAAGTCTATTTTACTGCTGTTTCTGCAAATACTATGAATGAGTACCACAATTACTCTACATGTGTTTCATCAGTTCTACTTTTACTTCTAATATCTTGATTCTAGCAATTTCTACCAGAAGCGTTGCTTGGAAAGAGATCATCCCTGCTTGACCAGGCTACCAGTCAAAATCTACCTATCCCTGGATCATGTACCCACTGGTGATATAATCAGACATGGCTGAGTATGAGGAGAAGGAAGGAGAGTACATAGTAAAAATATGACTTTCTAAAGCTTCCATTATGAATAGGGATTCTAGAAAGGACAGGTTCTGTCTGAAAGGTCCCTTATTCTATCAGACACGAAAACTAGCATGATTCCTAGAAATCACCCTCTTTAAATAACCTCAATAGCAGTTACTACATATCAATTTATCTATGCCTCAATTTATTCGTAACAAAAAAAGGATTACAATAATTCAAACACGATTTACAACTACATTCTGAAAGCTGATAAGCAAATGTGACTGAGTTCTTCAAATGAAAAGCAACATAAATTAAAATTATTATTTGATTTCAACACTCCTTCTCCTGAGGGTGCTTTTATGTTTTCCTCTAAAGAAACTGCAATTTGTTCCCAGTAGGAAAGTATCTTTCCTGTTCAGTACTTGGTGGTATACGATGAGCGCCAAATCTCTCTAAATTATATTTCTGCTCACTTCTAACAATTTATTAATTTTATAAGCCAACATCTTGACTAGTCTCTCAGCCGGCATAGATTTTGCAGTTTCTCAAACTTCCTATTTAGATCTCCCTTTTCCCACTATTTGATTTTCATCAAGATAAATTTTTATAGTTATTTTCTTATAATGGTAAAATTAAGAAAGCTGAGGTGAAAGTGGTCACATGAAGGTGACTCCCAAATTTACCTTGAGCTGGACATAGAAATAAAATCAAATAACAGTCTTCTCTAATGTATAAAAATACAAAAAGTCACAGACAAGAGTTGTCTCATTAGCCTTGCTTAAAGCCATTCTTTTTCTACTGAAAATGCTCTCATATCCAAATTCCTGTCTGAAGGATCTACTTCACATTAGGACTAGAATCATTATACCTTAAAACAAAGATCTGATATGGTTAATTCTTCAATAGATTAACCTAAAGAAAAATATTCCAGATTAATTTGTTTGCTTCATTTCATCAAATAATAAAATTTGTATTGCTCAAGGGTTTTTTCCCCCTGCTACTGTCTTGAAAGTATAGTACTCAATTTTCTGCTACTGTCAGAAAACATGGTACATTTAATGTACCATTAAAATAAATAACTACCTCAAGGGCCTGCTGTTTTTTTAAACCATGTAAATAATTTTAAATTTTGTATCCTTGCCTATTTCTGTATTATGGTATTTTATTAAGTTTAAACACACATTTAAAGCTAATCTTTCCCATTTTAATATCTCTAAAACTCAAATGAGTCTTACACTCAATGACAACTTGGATTCACTGAAATAGGGCATTCTCCATATTCTCTGCTGGTTCCCTCAACATTCACTTTCCACCTAATGAACCTTTTCTCTGGCCTGAGGTGTGGGAAGAATGCACTGTATCATCTGGACTTTCTTGTCCTCTGGCTTCTGGTAGGATCCTTGAATGGGATACTCTAGCAGTAGATCAGAGAAAAGAAATCAGAGAATGTATTCCCTTCAGTCGTCATTAATAGGCATGACAATAACAGTATTCTTCTACCCAAAAACACAGCTATTTTCTGGATGCTATTCTCTTAAGGCATTAGACTCTGACAACTGCGTATTGCCTCCAGGTCTTCAAACTAAGGGGTGTTCATAGCTTCCAGCTGTTGCAAGATTCTAGTTTCGTTGCAAGCACTTATTTGTTTCCTTAACCTTCCCACACCTTTGCAACTTGTCTCTGTAATTTTTTTATTTTAGAATACTTAATAGACAAATAAAGATTGTTTATATTCAAGGTGCTCAACATATTTGATATATGTACACAGTGTGATTATTGCCACAGCCAAATTAGCTAAAACATCCATCATCACCATGCTGTATATTAGATTCCCAGAACTTGTTCGTCTTGCAGTTTTGTACTATTTGATCAAATTGTTGCTGTATTTAATTCTCTCTGCCTTTACAATTGTGCCATTTCTTTCCTGATGGGCTTCCTAATCAATAAAGTAATTTTTACCAGAAGTAGCCTGAGGGAGGAAACAGCCATCAAAATGGAATTCTGGGGTTTGGTTGCACATGTCTTCAATGATCACATTGAGGTTATACTGGTAGTCTGTGGCACAGACTCGTATCATGGTTGTTCAGTTTATGGGCTGCAGCATATGGTCACTGTGGTGACAATGGTGATTATGATTGTAGGGAGTTGGTTGCTCTGATTGCACTTGAGAAAGCACACAAAGAAAAGTTTCTATTGAAAGTCATGAATTCAAAATTAAAGGCACAAATGGAAAATCAGGAAAACTATGCCAGCTTTAAAGGAACATATTATTGTCTGTAACAGCAAATTACTTGTGAATGACAATCAAGTTCACATATTAATTAATTAAAAGAGTTACAGAGTTTTGGCATCAATTTAATTTTCAATGACTCTTGTGCTAAAGAAAGAAACATCCTTGCTAATGAAAGCAATACCTCCTGCCCTTAAAAATCTAAAAAAAAAAAAAAAAAAAAAAAAAAGATACACTGATTTCACCTGGGAAATTTGTCTCTAAAAGTCATACAGGTTCTCCTTGGGGGCCTTCATTATCACTCCTTGCCTCCAGGCTCATAAACAGAATTAGAACCCAAAATTACTCAGAAAATACATAAGACATATTCTTTATGGACACATCTTATAGACTAAATTGGCAAGATCTTGTCAATTTGTATCTGTCAGACATGTACCACAATGTCTTCCTACACCACAATGTTTTCCTTAATATAAGGAAAACAAAATACTAGGTCAAATTTATGTAAACGAGTACACTTACTACGGATTTATGACTTAATGTCTTGGTTCAAGCAGGAGCTGTGGGTGTCTCACGCCTGTAATCTCAGCATTTTGGAAGGCCCAGGTGGGAGAATCACTTCAGCCCAGGAGTTCAAGACCAGCCTGGGCAACATAACGAGACCCTGTGTCTACAAAAAATGTATGTTAGTCAAGTGTGGTGGCATATGTCTGTAGTCCCAGCTACTTGGTAGAATGAGATGGGAAAATCGTTTGAGCCCAGGAGGTCGAGGCTGCACTGAGCCATGATCATGCCACTGTACTAGAGCCTGGGCCACAGAGTGAGAAGCTGTCTCAAAAAAAAAGGACCTGGTAGTAGTGTCAACAATCCGCTGAACTGGTAAGTGAAACTTGGACCCAACAGTGCCTACTGTTATTTGAGATGACAGAACTCCCCTGGCATCTCAGAGAAAAGTCTTATAGCTCAGAGAGATAAAATGTATCCATTGTATGCAATCCAATCAATCACCTCCTAATCTCTTCTCATGAGAGAGCCCATAGGATACTAACCTCACTAAGATATTAAGAAATGTATTGCAGAGAGGCCACAAGCATCCTTGAAGAGCTCTGCAGGTTTGAGATGATAGTGATGATGGTGTATAGTGCAGTGAAAATTATTTCTTCAATTTCAGTAAAAATAAGAGGATCTTAGAGTACTAGATGCCAGACAGCAGCAATTGCAATCACAACCAGAAGGGTTGACCAAGGCCATGGGGAAAATGGTAATCAGAGTGGTTTGAATAGTGGGCTTCTGTGGCAATGGCTATGTGATCATTGAATAAAATAAATGTCAAGACTACCAAGCCTATGAAGGTGTTTCTTGACAAAAATTAGTGGAAAAATTATAGATTTAGTAGACAAATCTAAGTTCAAGTACAGTAGTAAGGACTCAAGATTTTCCCAGTTCACAACTTAAAGCTCCTCCAGTTAAAAATTAGAGCATGTCTATTTGATGAAGGATGCTAAAATGTATATATTTTTAAATATTTTTATACTCTTTCCCCAGAGAGACCTGCAGCTGTATGCCAAGGTGACTATGCATTAGGGGAAGGTCAAAACCCAAACATTTAAAGAGACATTAGATATTGGCTACAAACTTCTTCCAGTCTCCAGAGAAAACAAAAAGCCATCACGGACCACAGGGTCAGAGTTAGGGCTTATGGAAGTTAGATGACAGATGGAGTTTTGGCCTTAGTTCATCTCACAATAATATTAGTGGGACTACAGAACTTTCCTGTAGTTACTACCCCCGGAATTCATACTGAGAACAGATACATTTAGCAACTGGCAGAATCCTGCATTCATTCCTGCACCAACGGAGTCATAATTAATTTTGTGGGAAGGAACAGAAGGATGTCCCAAGAACTAACCTTCACCCACATCACTAACAAAGTAAACTAAAAATCAGCACTATGTTCCTGGGGGTATTGCAGAGATTATTGCCATTTTCAAAGATTCAAAGGGTGCAGAGGTGGTGATAGATGTCATTTTCCTATTCAATACATGTTTTAACCACTGGAAAACTGAGATGTGTTCATTTCCTAAACAACTATGGATTTTGGTAATCTTAATCAGGTGGATAAAGCCAATTCAAACTACAGTTTTTGCTGAGCAAAAACCAAATTGCAAATCAACTCAGTTCCTGGCAGCTAGTGGCAGCTATTAACCTATGAAATGTTTATTTTCTATACCGCTTGGTAAGGGTAATCAGAAGCACCTTGCCTTCTTATGTCCATGATAGCAATACACCCTCAATATCATACTTCAAGTCAATAACAACCCTTACCCCCCGTCATTATAGAGTCTATTAAAAATACACTCTTCTTCTCATCTCAAAGAACTTACACTGATTCATTATCAGATAGAAGTTAGAAAATCCCACAATTCTCAAGAGCCTTCTCTGAAGTAGAAGGCCACCATAGGAGTATGCCAAACTGTAAAAAAATTTTAAAAGTACAATGGTCAGAGACTTTCTGATCCCTTAACTGGACAGCCAGTGAGGCTTCTAGTTTTGAAAAAAGAAACACACACATACACACACACAGAAAAAAAGAAAAAAGAAGAAAAAGAGGGCTGTATAGCAGGTCTAGACTACCTGGCAAGCTGCCCTAACGCCTGGACCTTATGATCCAACAGACTTGGTGGTATGAGCAGTGTCTAGTCTAGACAGAGAGGTTCTGTGGAATTTCTTCCAGGCCCTGATAGTTGAATCATGGTACAAATCCCTAGAGTTTTAGAGTGAGGCCATGCCATATTCTGCTCATACCTATTCTCTATTTGAAAAGTGGATAATGGTAGAAACTCAGTGTTGGATCATGGCACATCAAATAACTATATCACCTAAATTCTCTATCTGGACTGGGTGTTATTGATCCATCAAATCATAACATTTAATGTGCAGAGCAGCATCCCACTGTATGGCAACTGGCCCCAGCTATTCCAAAAGGCAAAAATAAGCTTCATAAGTACTTATGGCCTCATGGAGAAAGGAAGAAAAGTGAAGAAGGCCAGCAATACAGATAGGTCTGCATGGGAAATGTGGAGCCAGCTAGAAATGAATAGTTGCTGCATTATCTTTCTAGTTAGGGTAACCCTAAAATACAGAAATAAAACAGTAGGCTTCCAGTTTTTATATTTATAGGAATATAAAAACTGGATATTTTATATTTATATTTATTTTAGTATTTATAGGAAGAAATACTCTGAGATACAAATCTACACTTACTCAGATGCAGTGTCTAACTTGTTGGTCAGGAACACATAAAAGAATATTTGAAGATGAGCGTGATAGCACAAGGAGTGGATTGTAAAATCAGATTCACACTTATATTTATTACTCAGTACCAACATTTACACACATTTCAGAGGATAATCACTAGCAAAGGCAGAGATAAAAGCTCTTTATGAGTTCAACAGAGCTGGTCTAAATATCATAAGTATCCCCACTGCCAAATGCAAAGGACACTGCTAAGCTTTGGTTATGGCAGCATTCCAGGTCAAAATCAGCCAGACACTTTGAGGCATGTTAATTACATTGAACTCCTTCCACAATGAAAACGGTCTTGTGTTTGCCTTCCTGGGAGGAGATACATATTAAATATTTATACCTCCTTCTCTGCCCACAAAATTTATGACAGCACTGCCGTTTCTAGATTTACATGATTCCTTAAAAAACTGCAGCAATATTACCTCTAAAAAAGGAATGTATTATACAGTGAAGAAAGCATGGAAATGTGCTTACAGCGAGAGTATTAGCTAGTCTTAAATATGTATCAACTCCAGGAGCAGTTGAATTGATAGAACAATGGAATGGTCTGTTGAAGCCTTTGTTATTTGTCAGCTAAGAAATAAAACTGAAAAAAAAAAAGGCATTTTCCAATAGAATATGAAAAATGTGTTCAGCCAGGAACCAATATATGTCATTATTCTCCCAAATCCAGAATTCATGGATCTGAAAACCAAAGGCCAGAATGGCTCATTCCACTGAAAAAGTTTTTTATTCCTTGCTTTGCAACCAACCTTGAGCTCAGTGGATTTAGAGTACTTATTCCTCAAGAGAGAAATACTTGTACTAGGAGACACAATCAAAGATCCATTAAATTGGAAGTAAGAATATATCTATTATCCCTTGCTCTTGTAACAAATTATCACAAATGTAGTGTCTTAAAACAACACAAATTTATTATTTTATAGTTCTGTAGGTTTCATGTTCAACATAGATTTCATGCGGCTAAAATTAATATACCAATAGGGATGCATTCTTTACAAATGCTCTAAGGAAGAATAATTTTTTCTTAACTTTTATAATTTCCAGAGGCTACATGCATTCCTTCACTCATGGTTCCTTTTGTCCATCTTTTTTTGTTTGTTTCTTTTGTTTTTGTTTTGTTTTGTTTTGTTTTGTTTTGAGACAGAGTCTCACTCTGTCGCCCAGGCTGGAGTGCAGTGGCATGATCTCAGCTCACTGCAACCTCCGCCTTCCAGGTTCAAGCGATTCTCCTGCCTCAGACTCCCAAGTAGCTGGGATTACAGGTGTCTGCTACCATGCCCAGCTAATTTTTGTACTTTTAGTAGGGACGGGGTTTCACCATGTTGGTCAGGCTGTTCTTGAATTCCTAACCTCAGGCTATCTGCCTGCCTCAGCCTCCCAAAGCGACAGGATTACAGGCGTGAGTCCTATGACTGGCCCCTTTTGTCCATTTTCAAGGTCAGCAATGCTGCATCTCTCTAGTCACACTTTCATAGTCACATTTCCTTCTGTCTCTCCTCCCTCTTCTACTTTCAAGGGCCATTGTGATAACACTGGACTCACTTAGATTATCCAGGATAATCTCACTATCATAAAGTCAGATTATTATCTACTTTAATTCCATTTACAACCTCTCCTGTGTAACCTAACATATTTAATGATTCTGGAGATTAGGATATGGGCATCTTTGGGGGAGACATTATTCTGCCAACCACAGTGTACCTTGGCTATTTGAGGTTCCTCCTGCTGCTAAACTAATTGGCAGAAACCAAGGTCACTTAGTTAGAAGTGATGATTAATCCTTTTTGTCAAGGAGATATTGCACAATAGACTCAAGGATTACTATTTCTGAAATCCAGAGGATTCACTAGGTTAGCTTGTGGTACTTCCATGCTCAATAGATAATGGAGAGCTACAGGAACTAATAAATACAAGACCACTAAGGACTCAGATCTTCTGTGAATAAAAGTTTTAATTATCCCACCAGATTGAAGATCCAACCAGTCAACATGCTAGTAGAGAGTACAAGAAAGACAGAAGGGGTCGTGGAAGCAAAGAGCTATTTATTGACTTAATCCTTGAGACAAACTACATTAAGAGTGGACAATAGCAGCTATGTTTTATGTAAATTGATCATTTATTCCCCTCCCCCTTTTTTCTTCTAGTATATCTGAAGGGCGCAGGTAGCCCTAATATATTAAGTAAAATGTGAGGTTAAAACTTGTGATATCATTCTGTGATTACATAATTGTGTTTTCTTCTAGTTAGATAAGAATGGTGGCTGATGGACAAGAGGAGTAGATATTTTCCATTTGTCCTCGACAGCCACTTCCCACCTTTCTCCAACCTACTCTGTGCTCTGAGAGGTGACATCTATGAACTGCCTCATCTGGGCTCCCTTGATGTTTGAGTTCAGACAATGAGAGGTACCAGCAGGAAATAAGAGGACAGGAGGAAATACAGGACAAAATATTTACTCCCTAATTCGTCACCAGCAAGTTTGTGACCATGGCTACATTTCTCTGTCTATCACCACAGATTTCAATAAAACTGCATAAACTCTCTACCACAGCACCTTTTATTATAGGTTCTAATAACTGTTTCCTCCCCTTGCTCATTCAGGTTCAAGGATTGGAACAGCTTTCAGTTGTTGCTAGTCCCTTTGCGTTCTGGCATCCCTTATGATTTTCCTAATCCTACCTACCCCTGTAATGAGACAGTATCCTCATTTAACTCTTTCCGGCTACTCTTTTACTATACCCTCTGTTTCCTGCCTGAACCCTGAGTGAGACATATGACAAATGCCTATTTTAATAATGTAAGCCAACCCACATAGACTTATCTTTTGATCTATTTTATGTCTCTCTTATTCTTTTTCTTATTAGTGACCTTTCTTCTGTTCCAGCCCCTGTTCCTGCTGCTGTTCTCCTTCAGCTATCTTCGCATAACACAACAGAAATCACAGGCCACTTTTTATTCTTTTACTTTGCAAAATACAAATATAAAAGAAAAGTAAAGGATTCTTCTTCATATATAAAATGCAGAATGCAGTGATTAAGGCAAGGGTTGGAATTATTTACATTACTGTCTGAATCTTCATTTTCCTCATTTTACTATAATCAAGCAAGGTTTCTGGAACTCTAGTGCTGGTCAAGAAGGAATAAATCTACTACAGCCTACATCTCCCATTGATTACAACTGAAACCTCTGGACAAAATACAAAAAGAAACTAACTAGCTGAGGACTCTGAAAAGTTAATAACAACAGGCATACTGAGGAGGGAAGTCAATGCCTGAAGACGGATTTATACTAGGGCAAACTTTCTGGGCTTTTCTTCCTCTTTCATTTCAGCTTTAACCCAACAAGAGTTCCAATGCAGCCTCATATGCAGTGAAGCAGGGGCAGCAAAAACCCAGAGAGAAACCCTGTCTTTCTGTCCAGAAGATTAGGGACGGAGGTCCTTGTAAACTAGAGTGCACAGGGTGAAGTGCCATTTTACTTTATTTTTGCACTGTCCCAAAGGCGACTGCCCAGTGGTGGTGATAGCTACACAGGCACCTAAAATCCTGAGAGAAAATCCATCTTTCTGACCAGAGAAACCAGAAAAAGAGACTTTCTTGGTCTGAAGAACGCAGAAAGGATTTCTGTAATTTTTTTCTCTCTCTCTTCTCTTTTCTCTCACTTTGTCCCAAAGAGATGTGATTCCAACAGAATGGTGGGGGCAGCATAGGTGGCTGAGCCTCTGAGAGAAATCCCATCTTTCCAAACAGAGGACTGGGAAAATACATCCTGGGATCCAGAGATTGTGTGGGACATTCCAAAGAGGAATAGTCAGTGAAAGGTATTTCTTACTATGCTTTGAAATAACATAAGTCCAAGGTTCATCTCCAAGCTATGGAGGTATAACACACTACAAAAAGAAGCATAGCTAGAGCTTTAATAACTGAACTGACATTGAAACTATCCTCAAAAGATCAAACTTGTAATCTAAATAAAACATGATGGATCATCTGTGACATAATGCAACATTCTCTGAAGAATTTTAACACCTAGAGTCTTAAAACATAACACTCAAAATGTCTAGGGAGTAATTCAAAGGTATTCAGCATTAAATAAAACATAATATGTGATTAACTCTAAAGGGAAAGAATAGTCAACAGATGTCAACCTCAAGAAGATCAGACAAGATCTTTAGATCAGCTATAATATTCATGTTCTGTAAGAAAAAGGTAAATACTTTAAATAGATGGAAAGATAGAAGTCCTCAGCAGAGAAATAGTAAACACTATGTTTTAAAAAGCAAAATGGAGATATTAGAACTAAAAATAAGTTATCTAAAAAATAACAGAAAAGTACAATTAAAATTTGCTGTCTCTACTAAGTAACAGAATAGACATGGCAGAGAAAAAGTTAGTGGACCTGAAGATAGATCGATAGAAATTATCCGGTCTGAATAAATAGAAAAAATTAATGGAAAGAGAAACTCAGGAATTTGTGGGACAATAATGAATGATGCTTTATATTGTATAATCAAAATTCTAAAAAGAGAGGAAAACATGTGCAGAAAAGTTATTTGTAAAATAACCATAACTACATCAATTTTAGAGTATTTTCATTATCTAAAAAAGAAGGTAAGTACCCTTTAATAGTCACTCTTCATTTCTCCCAATCCCCTCAGCATTATGCAACTACTAACTCTGTCACTATAGATTTGCCTGTTCCAGACATTTCGCATAAATTGAAAGGTCCAATGTGTTGTCTTGAGTAACTGACTTTCACTCAGCATAATGTTTTCAAGGTTCATCCATGTGGTACCATATATCAGTGCTTCATTTTTTGGTACCAAACTAATATTCCATTGTGTAGATATACCACATTTTATATATCCATTCAGCAGCTGATAGCCATTTGTGGTGTTTCCACTTTTTGGCTATTATGAATAATGCTGCTATGAATATTCATGTACAAGTGACTGGTGTTGCTATAGATTTTCATTTCTCTTGGGTATAGACCTAATTGTAGAATTACTGTGTCATATGGTTATTCTGTATTTAATATTTGAGAAACTGTCAAACTGTTTTCCAAAGAAGCTAAACATTTCCAAACAAAAGCATTTATCCACATCCTTGCTAATAGTTGTTATCTGTCTTTTTATTACAGCTATCTTAGTGTGGTACAGTGTTATCTCATTGTGGTGGTCATTTGATTTTTGACAAAGGCAATTCAATTTAAAAAATACTGGAGCCAGGCGTAGTGGCTCATGCCTGTAATCCCAGCACTTTGGGAGGCCGAGGCGGGTGGATCACCTGAGGTCAGGAGTTCAAGACCAGCCTGGCCAACATGGTGAAACCCTGTCTGTACTAAAAATAAAAAATAAAATAAAAAACCCTGGGTGTGGTGGTGCACACCTGTAGTCTCAGCTATTTGGGAGGCTGAGGCAGGAGGAGAATCGCTTGAACCCAGGAGGTAGAGGTTGCAGTGAGCCAAGATTGCACTATTGCACTCCAGCCTGAGTGACAGAGCGAGACTCCATCTCAAAAGAAAAAAATATATATATATATTTGCACAGACACAGACACAAATATATACCCATACATACACATCGTAGGATTACCTTTAGAATTAAATTAACAAATTTACATAAAGCATTTAGCACAATCTCTGCTAATGCATGCTGAAAAAATGGTAGTTTTAATTATTGTACATATCTTGCTGAAAAGAACTACAGCAAGCTAGAAAAGAGACAATAAAAGGATTGAGAACTCAGAACTAGAAAATGGAATTAAAAACAGTTGTGCACAAGTTACTTGGACATTTTAACCATTTGGGGAGTAGTTGTAATGTCATGTCTGTGTTAGGAACTAATTAAAACATAACAAAAGGTGACAAGCCTCCCTATTTTCTCAGCAGAAATCTGCTGAAAAGCCAGAACACAAAGTGCATTTAAGATTGTGTAAAGTTAATGGATCGCTATCAGATCATTTCAAAATGCCCAGGAGAATCACTAAGATTTATAAGTATAAACTGATGTAATTTCCCTCATTCTGTACAGGCAGTCCTGACTACAATTGATAAGATCAGTTTTAAAGAAAAATCTTTCAACCCTCCAGGACAAGTTAGTGTTAAGCCATGCCTTTTCACTGTGAGAAATAAAAATAGAATCATTCTACCCAACTGACCTCATTTTTTTCTGCATATATTATCAGTCCCCGTCATCATTGTTGCTTTCACAGATCCTCATGAATACTTGTATTTTTATATTTATATCATTTAAATTATTTGCTATTCTGTCTCTCTTATATTTGACTTAAGGATAGAAATTTTTCATTCATAACTTCAATTTGACCACATAACACAATGTGCAGCAAATAACAATGAATATTCATAAAATAATGAGTTATAAGCTGGGTGTGGTGGTATTTGCCTGTAGTAGCAGCCATACAGGAGGCTGAGGCAGAAGAGTAGCTTCAGCCCAGAGTTCAAGGCTGCAGTGAGCTATGATCGTACCACTGCACTCTAGGTTGAACAACAGATTAACACACTGTCCCTCAAAAAAGAGAAAGAATGAATTATGGAGTCTGCTTTACATACATAAAGCAATTTCCATCTTTGATAATAATTGTTGTTCGATATGAATATTAAGTACTGATTATGAACTAGATACTCTTCTGAATATTTGACATAACATTAACTCATTAACTACTTACAACTTTCACTATGGGACTAATACTATTATCTCTTCTTTTCAAATAAAAGGTGTCAGCAAACGTTTAAACAAGTGGCCATTTAATTTTACTTTTTCATAGAGAGATAGAGCAAAAAGGGTTTGCAATTATTATTTTTTCTTTCCTTTGGTATGTTCGAGCTGCTATAACAAAATACCATAGACCAGGTGGCTTAAACAATATTTTTTTCTCACTGTTCTGGAGGCTGGAAGTCCAAGATTAAGGTACTGGCAGATTTGATATCTGACAAGCGTGTATTTCCTAGTTCACAGATGGCCATCTTCTTGTTGTGTCTTCTCATGACAGAAAGAAAAAAAAAGTTCTCTGGGGAGTCTCTTTTATAGGCGAACTAGTGCCTTTCATGAGTGCTCTACCTCCATGACCTAATTACTCCCCACAAAGGCTCCACCTCCTAATGATGTCCCATTGGGGGTTAGGATCTCAACATATAAATTTTGAGGGGACACAAACGTTTAGTCCATAACAATAAATATCCTTGAAGAAAAACATGCACTATGGAGTTAGCATTTTTCCTATGATACCAGTTCTATTACTCAATTTCTCTCTACTCTGTCACTAGAGGTACTAGCAGTGCTACAGTCCTAAAGTAGACATCCTTTCATCAGGAACCATTTATTTAAGATGTGTTGACAGGACATCAATTTTACTAAGGGGGCATAGTAAATAGATTGGTTTTCAGATTTTTTTCAGAGTTCAGAAATGTATTTAAATGAGATTTTAGAAACAAACTAGTTTCTTGAAAGAGTCCAAATAATCTATAGAAGTATGAAAACCATTTACATGCTTAGTTCCATACACAAGAGAATCAGCCTCTTTTTTCTCATCACAGGGCCTTTTAAAGCTGTAGTGTTGCTTCTGGTACACCTCTCACAACAGCATTCTCCTCCTCTTGTAACATCTTTTGTTCTTTAATTGGTGCCATTGCTGTTGTACTTTCCACATTCAAATATCATCCCAATGTGGAAATACTGTATAAGGATGTTTTATACTTAACTATTGAAAACTTTTGTTGTTCTCACCTCTCACATCTGTATATCTTCGTGTCTTTTACACTTTTTCTTTGTAATAGCATAATCCATCTAATGCCAGAAATCTACTGACTGCTAACAGAGAAGAAATTTATGATCTGCTGAGATTTGGCAGTTGTTTGTTACTACAACATGAGGCTATCCAATCTGGACCAGTATAGCACTTACCTAGAGAAGAAGATAATTATAAATGAGTGGGGGAAAATGACTTAGAATTATCCTAAGGAAATTATCTTCTGATCTGTTCTAATATCAGTTCTGATCAATTCTTCCAAGCAAATGATTTTCCAAGTGTCTATTAAATCTAATAAAGCATTCAAGAAAATGACACAAAGTCAGAGATTTGCTTTAACATATATCAGGAAATAAGTTGAAACAGATGAAATAAATGTGCCAAAATCTTGATAATTGCTAAATCCAGGTGATGGCTATTCCTTTTACTTTTAAATATATTTGAACATTTTTATAAAACAAAATTGGAGATGAATCCTCAAAAAGACATGACTGAAATATAATTGTTATAAAAAGTTGCAATTAGTATGAAATAATACTTATAATGATGAATAAAAATTGTACTAAAATAAGATTTGCCAGGGTTATTTCACAACTGTATGAAACATATACTACAAGGTGCATATAATCACTTTGTCTTTTATTGACCTAAATAAAATATACATCAATATACTCTATAAGTTGATTTTATAATTATTAATTTGGCATATTGATATTGTTAATGAGTAGCTATTCTGGTGACTGGAAAGATTTTTTTAAATAAATGTATTGATATTGTATCATAGTCAAAATAGCCCAGACCTTGGAATAAGAAAGACTAGAATGGCCAACAGATAATTATTATGATTTCATTTGGAACCCACTGAAGAGATGGCTATGAACAAGACTAAGTACATGACCTTAAAATATTAACATTCCAATGGTTTGCTTCTTGTATTTTGCTGCTAAAAAATTCTGTAACCTAGGGGAAATAGTTTAATTTCATTGAGACTCGGTTTCTTATTTAAAAAATGAGGTTAATCCTGGTTACCTTATAGAATGGTAGAAATTAAATATGTTATAGTAGGAAGTACATAACATAGAGCCTGGAACACACCAAAACTATTTTTACTTTGTAATTTACAGTTAATTCTTTTACGAGTTTTGTTAGCATAAAGAAGCATTTGTAATCTTACTACTTCTTGCTGAATTGACAAAATGAAATTTCTGGTTCAGCAAGTTGAGAAGATATGTTTTTTTAGACACTGCCCAAGTTTATGAGACTTTGCATAAAGTCAATAAGTAGTTGCTATTTCTTAATTGTTTTAATTAAAAGTGTTAAGTGCAGGCATAGTAAACATCAGAAAATTAAAATGTATCCCCATGCTCAGCCATTTATGTCTTGTTTCTGTGCGAGTAATTAGTAAAATCTTTTGTGACATTGTTTAGTTATAGTGACAGGTAAGTTTTCATTCAATTACCATGTTATCTAGGCTACTTATGGTGTATCCTCAGGGGAAAGTTTTCTACTGAAAAAGTATATGAATGCTTTGTTTTCATTTGTTTGAAATTCTTGAGGAATTTACTTGGTATTTGGATATCCATAACTGCCTTTCTTCAACCACTAGTTTCTGGTGGCAGTTTCAAAATAACCATTTCACATAAATGTTTCACATAAACAGTGCCCAAAATAGGAACGAACAGTACAATAATAATTAACCAAAGATTTCTTCAAATATTGTCAAACATATGAATAGTTGGATATATCCAAATGACTCATTAAGGTTTTTAGACCTAGTTTCATTTAATTCATTTCAATTAAATCTTAATTTTAAGTAGCTCTAAGATTTTCCCAGATTGCCACCAAAAAAATGGTATTATATTTTGCTTGTCAAACTGACACAGGAGGGAGGCAGGAAGCGCTGGGTGGAAAAGGGTGGGTCCCTGGCAAGGGCTCCACCTCCGGGCCTGTGCCCAGGGACCTAGGTGAGGACAAGCATTTCAGTTTCCGTGCCCAAATGTTGCATTTCCCAAGACCACCTTGGCCCACCACACCCCTACCCCGTGCCTATAAAGACCCCTGAGACCCTAGTGGGCCCAGACACAAGCGGCTGGAGGTTAAGAGGAACACATGGGCGGAAGAAGACACAAGTAGCTGGAAGAAGACACAAGTGGCTGCATGTCAAGAGGACACTGAGGGGTGCATGCCTGCAGAAGAGCACACCAACAGAAGCTAGCAGGCCAGCAAGCCATCCACTGGAGGAACAACATCGAGTTTGGCCAAGTAGGTCAGAGGAGAGCTCAGGCTGCTCAGCAGCCCAACTCCAGGGAAAAACCATCTCCCTTCTGGCTCCCCCATCTGCTGAGAGCTCCTTCCACTCAATAAAACTTGCATTCATTCTCTAAGCTCCCATGGGATCCGATTCTTCCAGTGCACCAAGGCAAGAACCCCAGGATACAGAAAGCACTCTGTCCTTGAGATAAGGCAGGGGTCTAATTGAGCTGATTAACACAAGCCACCTACAGACAGCCAAACTAAAAGAGCACCCTGTAACACATGCCCACTGGGGCTTCATCTGTGTTTACACTGTGTAGGAGCCCCACAGCCTGCCCATCTGCCTGCTCCCCCTAGGGGTTTTGAGCAGCCAGGCACCAAAGAAGCGAGCCACACCCCCATCGCATGCTCTGTGAGGGGAACAAGGGAATATTTCCCGTTTCAAAAACAAGGCAATCTTCTATTTTTATAAAATGATATTCAGATGTTGTTGCTAAATATATTAATTGGGTTGAAACCTGAGTTGCATCTTTATCATTTTCTATAAAGATAGTAGAACCAGATGGATAATTATTTAATTCTACCATACATTAAGTATAAAATTAAGAAGAAATGCATCCTTCAAACCCTGACCATCAACTTTAGAAACTGAGTTTCAGAAATACTGGCATATTAGCAGAAAAATTAATTTTAGATACTCATTGTAGCATTGCTAATTATGAAAAAGTTGAAACAACATAAATATCTATCAGTAGGTGAACGGATAAACTATAACCTATCCATATTATAAAATATAGAAGCCAAAAACTAAAATACAGAAACTTCTTCTTTTCCCAAAGCCTATGTGTATATATGTATTTTTTGTATTTGCATCTTTAAATGTTATTGAGGTATAATTGAGATATACAAAATAATACTGAAATAATGTATCCATTTTGATGGATTTGGACACATACCTATTTTTATCACTAACAAGGCACTGAACATATCCAAACACCTCCAAAATTTCTTGTGGTTATTGTGTGGCTTTGTTTTTGTCTGTTTGCTTGTGCTAAGAACACTTAACATAAGATCTATCCTCTTAACATTATGAAGTGCACAGTACTTCATTGTTAAGTAGAGGTACTATCTTGTGCAGCGTGTCTTTAAGAACTTATTCATCTCGTGTAACTGTAACTTTATACCCCTTGAACAACAATTCCTTATTTGCCCCTTCCCCCATCCCCTAGCAGCCACCATTCTGACTGTTTTAGATACATCATGTAAGTGGAATCATACTGATACAGGATGAGGGCAGGGAAGTACTGGGTAGAGACATGTGGGGTCCCTGGCAAGGGCTCCACCCTCAGACCTGTGCCCATGGACCTAAGTGAGAACAGGCAGTCCTGTTTTCACGCCCCAATGTTGCATTTTCCAAGACTGCTCTGACTTTCTATGCCCCCCCCCCCCGCCCCCATCCTGTGCCCATATAAACTCAGGACGCTTAGCAGGTACACACACAGCTGCTGAATGTGGAGACTAGCAGACCAGCCAACCAACCAGGGAGGAAAGACGAAGCAGAAAGAGAGAGACGAGGAGGGACATCTGGAGGCCAATGGGAGCAGCTAGGGGCAGTCAGAGAATGGTCTAGTGGTTGGGACGCTGGACCCCAGGGGAAGACCACCTTCACACTCCATCCCCTTCTCCGGCTCCCCATCTATCTCACTGAGAGCCACCTCCACTACTCAATAAAACCTTGCACTCATCCTTTGAGCCAGGATATGATCCTATTGTTTCTGGGCATTGGGCAAGAGCTCCAGATACAGAAGGGTGTCACACTGGCCCTCTGCCCTTGCCATAAGGCAGAGGGTCCATTAAGCTGATTAACACACAAGCCATCTGTGGATGGCAAATCTGAAAGAGCTTTGTAACATCCGCCCACTTGGGCTTCTGCAGTCTCAGACATCCACCGCTAAAAGTTACCTTGGGGCTGGGGCGAAGCCCAGAAGTGCTCACCTTGGCCTCTGCACCTGCCCATCTGCATGCTCCCCCTAGGGGTCTGAGCTGCAGTGACCAGGCAGGCCAGCCACGCTCCTGTCACATGTCCTGTGATGGTAATCAGGGAACTCTCCCGTTACAATACAACATTTATCCTTTTGTGACTGACTTATTTCATTTCGCTTGTTGTCCTCTAGGTCCACCCATATTGTTGCAAGCAGAGTGATTTTCTTCTTTACGGTTGAATAATATTTCATTGCATATGTATACCACACTGTTTACCCATTCATCTGTTGTGTCCACATCTTGGCTATTACAAACAATGCTACAGTGAACATGGGGGATGCAAGTATTTCTTTGAGATAATAATTTCAATTATATTTTATATATACCAAGGAGTGGGATTGCTGGATCATATGGGAGTTGTATTTTTTGAGGAACATCTATACTATTTTCTGTTGTGGCTGCAACATTTGACATTCTCACCAACAGTAAACAAGTGTTTCCTTTTCTCCACACCCTTGCCAACACCTGTTATCTCTTATCTCTTTGCTAACAGTCATCCTAAAAGGTGTGAGGTGATAGTTCATTGTGGTTTTGATCTGCATTCCCCTGTTGATTAGTGATGTTGGGCATTTTTTCATACAGGTGGTGGACATTTGTATGTCTTCTTTGGAAAAAAGACATCTACTTTTAACCAACTTTATACCAATGAACATTTGTTGTAAATCAAATTTCACCATGTCGGACAGGCTGGTCTCGAACTCTTGACCCCAGGTGATTCACCTGCCTCGGCCTCCCAAAGTGTTGAGATTACAGGAGTTAATCCCAGCTCTTACAGTTGGGAGTCACTGCTCTCAGCCAACAAATAGATTTTTAAACTTTTTCAGAACCTATCTTATAAACCTATAAACAAATTTATAAGCACATATACTAAGATATAAGGTGTTACATCAGTTACAAAATATGAAAACTCTATATGTAATGCTATAAAAAGGGTGCCAAGAAATAAATTTTAATGAAAAGAGAAAGTTGCAGAATGACAAATGTATTATTACACAGTTTATCCAAGAAGATAGCTATGCATACCATATATGGGTGTGTATGTAAATACATAAAAATTGACTCTAGGGCCAGGCACAGTGGCTCACGCCTGTAATCCCAGCACTTTGGGAGGCTGAGGTGGGCGGATCACCTGAGGTTGGGAGTTTGAGACCAGCCTGACCAACATGGAGAAACCCCATCTCTACTAAAAATACAAAATTAGTGGGGCATGGTGGTGCATGCCTGTAATCCCAGCTACTTGGAAGGCTGAGGCAGGAGAATCGCTTGAACCCAGGAGGTGGAGGTTGTGGTGAGCTGAGATCACGCCATTGCACTCCATCCTGGGCAATAAGAGTGAAACTCCATCTCAAAAAAATAATAATAATAATAAAAATAAAATAAAAATTGACCCTAAGGATACACATCAAGCTGCTAATAATGCCTGCCTCTGAGTGAGGCAATAGATGATAGATTGATTAGGATAGGAGTGAGATAAGGAGGATGGAATGAGGATGACAAGGTACTTTCACATTTCTCTTTATATATATGTATATATTTTATTGTTTTAACCCCTTACAATTATTGTCTATATGATTTTAAAAGTAAAGAAAAAAAGGAACGTGCATAACCAACTGCAACTAGAAATGGAAAAAGAGAGAATGCAGTCTAGACTGAAATCAAGACCTGGTAGCAGGTCGGGAAATGCACTTTATATGGGTAGACCTTAGGAGCTGCAGTCTTAATTGAAATGGAAGCCTGAAGCTGCTTTTGCATATAATATATGAAAGATTGAAAAACAGCTTAACTTTTATATTTAAAAATCAGGAGAACAACTAAAATTATGAGGAGAGTTTGAATGAGGTTACTCTTGAAGTGTGTCAAAAATAAGGAAGCAAACAAAGGAAAATACAGAGTTAACTCAAGAGAACTTGGGTGAACTGCTGCCTGAAAACTATTCCTGGTCGAATGACAGGGGAGTTACCATGAAGAAGTCAGTTCAAATCATATGTTGCTGTTGCTGCATCCTTCAAACTAAACATACAGATGGACGGGCAGGGTGAGAAGGATTGGTGGAATGTTTGCTTTATTACACACAGCATCCTTTTAGTCACTGTTGATTCAAAAAATTGCAAGTTATAATGTGTTGCACTGGGGAAAACTGCCGACCTAGTGTCAGATTACCCAGCACTACTGGAATCTCTCTGAGCCCCCAGCTTTCTATTTATAGAATGAAGAAAACAATCCTGCACAACAGAGCGAGACCCTGTAGAAAACATGACCTGCCTCACAGTATCACAGTATTGTTCTGAGTGTCAAAAGACATAAGGTATATGAAAGTGTTTGGGAAATTACACATTGCCCTACGGAGTTTATCTATTCTTAAAAGGAACAGAAATAAAGTGTTTTAGATGTCAATATAAAATCCAGTCAAAATCGGAAAAATATAGGGTCTAAGTGAAACATGAAACTCTACATAAAATATTGTTTACTTCTTTAGGCTTGCAAATTAATTTTTTCACAATGTGTGAAATATAAAAACACAAAAAAGAATGTTGAACAACATTGTGAGAATAATTTTATTGGATATAAATTAGCCCTCCACTCTTTATTACTGAAGATTTTCTCTTTTTAATTGGAAAATAGTAATATGCATAGTAACACCAGATGCCCACCTTAATTTTCCTTACTCTAATGCTCATTAGATTATCAAGAATTTACTAGCAGTTTTATGGCATTCAGTATCATAGTACTTGTGATAGTTAATTTTAGGTGTCAACTTGACTGGATTAAGGGGTGCTTGGATAGATGGTAAAGCATTATTTTTGGATATGTCTGTGAGGGTGTTTCTGAAAGAGAGAGGTTTTTGAATCAGTGGACTGAATAATGGAGATCTGCTCTCACCCAATGTGGGTGGGCACCATCCATATTTGAGGGCCCCTCTTTGAGGGCCCACATAGAATGAAAAGGCAGAGGAAAGGGGAATTTCTCTCTCTCTCTCTCTGTTCCCTGCCCCCCCCCCCTGGCCCCCCCCCCCCCCCCCCCCCCCCCCCCCCCCGTCTCTCTCTCTCTCTTTCCTGGAGGTGAAACAGCCTACTTCTTTTGCTTTTGAAAATCAGAACTCCCGGTGTTCCAGTCTTTGGACTCTGGGACTTGCACTAGTAGGCCTCCAATTTCTCAGGCCTCCAGACTCAAACAGAGTTAGAGCACCAGCTTCCCTGGTTTTGAGGCCTTCAGACTTGGACTGAAGCATGCTACCAGCTTCCCTGGTTTTCTCATTTTCAGATGGCCTGTCATTGAACTTCTCATCTTTCATTACTGTGTGAGATAATTCCCCTAATAAATCCTCTCTCATCTGTCTATATGTGTATATCTTATTGGCTATGTGTCTCTGGAGAACCTTGATTAATACAGTAGTTAGCTAACAACAACATGAAAATAAGATGACTCTATTAGAGAGAAAACTAATTTTTCTAAAGGAAAGGCTACTTTCTGGAAAATAATATTATGTTTTATTTTTGTGATAAGACTCATGTAAAAGATTGAAAGTACACATACTAAATGTCCCTCAAAACATTTTCAGTTATAGCATTAAACAATATATATAGTTATTAAACAAAATAAAATTCAAGGTAAAAACATCTTCATATAAAGTATTCAGCTACATTTTTGAGAAAACAATTTGAAAAGCAGTTCATTGTGGATAATTTTGCCATGTAAAATTTACTGTTTACTATTTTGAGCACTGTGTTTTCTGCTCTACTGTGGATTATATCATTTAATTTCATAGCATTATTGTAAAATAAATTCTACTTTATCAATTCTATTTTATAAATTTAAAAAAACTCTGTTACAGAAGGCAATTTGGTAGTACCTATGGAAAGTTTTAAGCAATATTTATCCTTTAGCCCATAAATTCTACTTCTGGCATTTTATTTTAGAAATACACATACCCATATATGAAATGAAGTATGTAGGGAGCTACTCACTGCAGCTTCATTTATAATAGCAAATGATTAGAAACAATCCAAGTGCCCATCAACAGAAAAATGGCAAAATACACTATAAATTTATTGCAAATATCTAATGCTATTTAACAACCTACCTGAAAGCATAGTAACTTGAAACAATAACAATCTCTTTTTTTTTTTTTTTTTTTTTTAATGAATCCACCATTTGGGTAGGTCTTAGCAAGGACAGGTCATTGTTGCTGGATGCAACACCATCTGAAGTTACTCAACTAGGACCTGGAGTAGCGCTTTCAATTTGACTCATTCAAACACGTGGCAAGTAGGTGCTGCCTGGCAGCTAGAGGCTGAGGCTAAGGTTCTGGGCCATGGACCACGGTTCCTCTGCACCTTGAGTGCTTGGGTTTCTTTAAAATGTTTTAGCTGGGTTCAAGAGCAATCATCTTGCAAAAAACAGAAGGAAACTAAAACTCTCTATATGAACTAACCTCCAAAGTCTATAATTCCACCTTAGTCAGAAATCCTCACATGATTGTAAATCTGTCACATTTTCTGAGACATAGTAAGTTAAAAAAAAAAAAAAAAAAAAAAAGGAGATCTGCAAGTTTGGCTAGATAGCTTTAGTATAAAACAGAAAGAAAAAAGAAGCATTTGCATTAAAAAGTGCAAAATAGTACATAGATGCTTGTGTTTTAAGTGAAATGGGAAGTAGTAATTGGGGGTAGTGGTAAAAGCAAGATTTCTCACCGTACATATTTTCATATTCTTTTGATTCTTGAATTGTTTGACTGTATGGCATAGTCGAAACTTCAATGTGTGTGTGTGTGTGTGTGTGTGTGTGTGTGTGTGTGTGTGTGTGTGTATCCCAATAAGTTAAATAATCTACATACTATCACCCAGGTAGTAAGTCACAAAGTAGGGAATTAAAGCCTGATAGATCTAACTTTGAAGCCTGCAGTCTTAACCACATTGTCATCCCGCCTCCTGATCTAGGATCAAACTCTCTCCCTATATCAAGTCAGCTGTACTGCATTATGACTTCTTGACACGGTGGACTAGGTCCCCCCTTTTCCACAGGGAATGACCTTTAGTGCTCAGGACATTACTAGATGCTATATATCTGCCTGGTGCAGGTTCTTCTTCAAACTGAATATAATAGACTCCTTTGATAATGTGATTTTTAATTTTTCTTATTAGTTTTAAAAGAGAAAAATGAAACCTAAGAAGTACTTTTATGTTTCCAGATTTTCAATAGACATATAAGATTTTCGCCTTACATCATATGTAAAAAAATGAGTAATGTCTGCTTTACATATCTCATCTGGGTTGTCTAAAAAATCCCATAATCCACAGCAGTTTGTTGTCTGCATTATTTATTTTTCAGAGAGAGCAAAAACAAATCATCTTAGTATATTTAGAAACATCAAAAGTAAAAAGCAGTCTTAAACAAATTGATGATGACAAATGCTTAGAATGTTGGGTAGGTATTTTCTCCCAAACTTCTATTGCCACCAAATCTACCGCCTGGTGTTCTTGTATTATAGAAAAAGCATGGACGAGAATGACTTATATTCTATTTGGGATAGATCACAGCACCACCGTGGATCTGTGATCTTAGAACGTGACATGAACCATGGCAGCAAACAGGATTAAAATTAAGGTGAAATTAACTAGCACCTTCATTCTGGCAGCTCTGCTCTCTTGGGGGCTCTTTGAACAATGGTGAGCTTGCTAAAACACATTTGTGCGGTAGAAAGGCCTGGTACATTTATTTGTACTTTCATGCATTGTGTCAGGACACATATGATAGTCTATGTTGAATTTCTGGAGGTGAGAAAGGGAGCCACTGATGAAGGCTTGGGTTCGTCTTAATTTCACCACTGAATATGATAACACACACCTGCACTGCTTCTTTTACCAAGCTGATGTGAGGCTCAAAAGCACTTTGCAACCTGAATGCAATAAGTCTTTGCAATTATTAAGTTAAGGAAAACGAGTCAAGCAGTAGCTGAATCCATGGAGTTATTTGGTTTGAATAAGAACTTTGACACAGCATGAGTGAAGCAAACTGATGCATTTTTTTTTTTACAAAGGAAAAGAGAAAATTCAATTTCCATGGTGACTGCATCTTAGATTAACTATTTCTTGCTTTAGAATCTACTACAGAGTCAAATAAGAGATAGATGTTGATGATGCAATGACTATAAAGCATGTATACATGGGCCTTGTCATTATTGTTATTATTGTTTTCTCCAAATGGTCAATTGTTGGGACACTGAAAACAAAACAAAAATAAAATAGAGAAGTACCTGTGTTCTGCTTTGTTACATTATTTAATTTCCTCATGTACATGGGGTCAGCTCTTCTGCACATCTCCCTTAGATGAGATACTTAGAGTAAGAGTAGGAGCCATCTTTGTGAGTAAATAGCTCTTTAAGGGAGCGAGATGAAGTAGTCTTACTAAACAGGTGAAACTATCCATGTATCTGAAAGTCACTCTTTCCCTGGAAAGTTACCAAGAGATAACAAAAATGTCATAATAAATCCCTAACATCTAAACCACCCTAAAAGAGAACAAAAAGCATGACTTTGAACACACACTTTTTATGGAAGGGTTGAACTACCATTTTATTTATCTCAATGTGGGAAAAGGAGCCTTTTGGATAATATTAGAATCTAAGTTGACTTAATTTAATCTAGAAGATTTTTAAAAAAAAGTAAAAGCTAAGAAACTGTATATGACAGAGCCCTATTGAAAAACACCTTCTGTCTTGGGTGCCAAACACTCATAAATCACAGACTAAATCTTTAAATGGAAGATATACTAATAAATTATCTTCAATAGGGAAAAAAGTGTTACTGAGTTTAAAAGAAATCAAGTGAGGATTACGGGAATATGATCCAACACTTAGGCACTCAAATTATCAGAAAATTGCTTTAGGTTTTCTATTAAGAAACTATCAGACATATATTCTGCTTAGCACAAAATGTCCTTATCTTTGCTGATACAAATCACTATTTTCAATATAATCTCTTTAACCAAATCCACAAATGACTTGCAATTTGTTTACAAACTGATCATAGATGTTTTCAAATTTTTGTCTTGCATACCTCAAAATGACTGTGCAGTGTCACTGCATGAGCTGCTTCAGGCAGAAACAGAATTTTTTATTTTAATGCCTTATACACATCTGCTGAAAATGATCAGGGGGAGGAAAATGCAGACAAGCAAAGAGGTTTAGAAAAAAAACATGAAAAGGAATGTAAAGTAAGCAGAAGCCTTGAGAGTCACATTTTGTTGGAAATGCCTTTGGAATATTTTGAATTTCTTTTTTTTTCCAATAATCTTTTACATGATATATGGAGTACTTGTTAAGAATAATGGATCCCAGTAAGACATTGACAACTCTTCTGATAAGACTGCCCTGCATTGCCTATTGGATTTCATATACAGTAGCCAAACCTATAAAGACAGTGTAGTGGAGGGTTCTAAAAAGTAAATACCTTAAAAATTATTTATAGAAACTAAATGGAAGAAGAAAAAGAACTGCAGAATTCAAATAATTTTTCCATATTAATCCTTACTGGGTATATTTTATACTGATGCTTTTAGAATTAATGCAAGCATTCTCTTATTTGAAAGTATATTTTATTTTAAGAGAGAGGGAATTGCTTATTAAATTGTATAGAAATCTCTACCTATATAATCTATACTTGGAGACCCATTAGACCATATTCATTCCCCTTGAATTTATATTGCACATTTAATGACAATTTCACACTTAAATAAAGCAACATTTTTTGCTATTAAAGATGTTTGTTCTTAAGATATTTAAACCACACCCATTTTATATATATCTTAAGATACATACATCTTAAGATATTTAAAACATGCCAACTTTAAGAAAAAATAACATAGTTACAATTAGAATATAAATGGTAACTTTATTTGGCTAATGTACAGCAGTCACCAACCCCCTGATGTAGGGGTATTTTGCCACCTACACAACTTATTTTCCCTGAAACACTTTGTACTGTGCTATGCTGTGCTCCAAACATCTTCAAGCTGTGATCTCTAAAAGACAGAGAGAAAATGAGTTTTGTTTGCAAATTCTTCATTTGTGATACATTATGTTGAATGTCATAAAATCCACAAGAACTCAAAAGGTTTCAGAAAGCGTATTGTTGAAGTTTTCTTGTTTTTAACTAAAGTACTCAAAGAAACCTTCTTAACTGCTTCTACTACAAGCAGGAAAATAACATATATTTGAAACAGCATGCCATATTGTACATGTCAGGACAGTTCAATAGGCTGAATTAATGATGGTTTTCTCTTCTTCCTTTTTACTTAACACCTGCTGTGAGGAGTTTGAAGTCTGACTATTTCTAGCTTTCAATATTAGAACATGATAAGTTTAAACAATGAATGCCAGCTTCTCAGAGCATTTCTGTGCATTTTGTTGATGCTTTGCCCATGTTCTCTGTCAGTGGGGAGCAAAGGAACCCAACCAGCCATAGAAAGTAGGAGATTTAAACTACTGTCTTGATGAAATATATTATGTTTATAAAAGGCAAAATTATTTTCTGGGGTTTGCCATCTGGCAAGTATTGAAAGAGTAAAGTATAAGTATTCCCTCCAGGTATTATAAATTCAAAGTGTCTTTGAAAATATCTGTTTAACATTTCCTTAAACCTATAAATATATACACTGATGAAACCATAAGGAGAAGAAGCTCTTCCCCTTTAATTGGTTTTCAAGTGTAATTGGTTTCATAACTGTTTCAACTAACTGGTTAAACGTTCAATCTTATAGGTAAACTCATGCATGAGATTTTCCTTTTTTTAACAAAAGTGTCATTTACAACTGGAATATCCATAATTAAATATGAATACAGATATTGAATAATGTCATGGAAAAAACTAGGACTAGTATCCATAAACAAGATTTGAAGTCATGGATAATTCATTAATTGATGTCTACTTCAATTGCTGCTTTCTTTCAGTGAAGAAAGTCACCAAGTCACTGAGCCTCTATCCATAGTACGGTCCCCACCACTTCAGTGCCACTGCTTTGTTAAGGTCACCAATGACTTCCATGTTGCCAAACACAGTGGTCACTACTCTGTCTTCATCTCAGTGAACCACGGGGCAATATCTAGCAGAGTTAACCACTCCCTCTCTGTCTTCTATAACATCACACCCTACAGGTATCCCTCCTCCCTACTGGCCTTTCCTTCCCAGAAGACTTGGATGACTTCTCTTCTATTAAAACATCAAATATTGGCTCAAACCATTAACTATACCTTTTCTATAAGTGACCCCCTTCCTTTGGGCTTAAATCTTCTTCATAATATTATGTTTACTCCCCAACTTGCATCATCAGCTCAAAGCCACGTAGTCACCTGCCAATCTGACATCTCCACCTGACTTTGAATAGACATCTCGATATTTACATGGTTAAAGCAGAACTCTTGTTTTTTTCCCCCTAAAATCTTCTGCATCCCATTCTTCCTTGGCCATCCCATTCAAGAGTACCTGAAGCCAAAATCCAAATATCTAACCTTGAGTTTTTTCTGGTCTCTTACTCCCTTCATCCACAAACAGTTTTTGTTGATTCAAACTCCAAATTATCTCACAAATTCATCCACTTCTCCACACATCCATGGTTTCAACTCTCCCTCAGCATATCATCATATTTATCTTGAACCACTGCAATATTCTCCTTCTTCTATGTACTACACAGCATGTCAAGTAACAAGTAGGGTGATCTGTGCTCAGTAAATCAGATTGTGTTATTCTCTTGCTTAATAATAACAATCCATTGCTTTTTTACTTTGGCTTATGAGGCTACATATAAACTAGCATCTGCCTGGCTCTCAAAACTCATCTCATATAATGCTGTGCCTTTTTGCTATGTTCCAACAGCTCTGGCATTCTGTTACTGCAGTGTGGAAGGCTCTTTCCAACTATAAACCCTTATACTATTAATAGTTATTTCCTGTATCTGGAAAGATCTTTGACAAGATCTTTGCAGACATTTTGCAGACATCTTACTCTTCTCATGCAGACTATGGATTCAAATTTCCCTTCCTTGAAGAATTCTTCTTTGGACAGTAAGTTTAAAATAAACCCCCTCTCCCACTCTACACCTAACACTTAATATGATACCAACATGTTTTACAACATTTGTCATTGATGGATAATTTCTTTTTTTTATTGTTTGTATTCCTCTACCGGAAGACAAGTTTAAAACAAGCATAATTCTTGCTCATTGAGCTCGCTGCCAATTGCCAGCAGCTGGAATAGGGCTTGGAACATAACGTGCTCAATAAATGCTATTGAATAATACGCATGGTATCATATTGGGAGTACCCACAAAGAAGCTTCAATTGAAGAAGGATACGGTCATCACAAGAAGCTGTTTCTGCATATGAAATGACCTTTGGCTTTGTTAATCTATCCTTTTTGGCTTCAGTCTTGTCTTCATTTACCACTACCACTAGCTGTACCCAGGACCTTGGGCAAATGCTTGCTGTCTCTAAATGCATTTTTTTTAATTAAAATAAAAATTGTATAGACTCACATTAGTTTATTTAATACATAAATAGTTTTTGAACACCTACTATATACTTGTTCTAGATACTCAGGATACAGCAGTAAACAACAGAGACAAAAATCTCTACCTTCCTGAATTTATATTGTATTGGGAAGATATAGACCATAATTAAGAAAAACAAACAATGTATACATATGTAAATGATGGTAGATGTTAAACATAAAAACAAAAACAGGAAAGGAGTATAGGAATCCCCAACTTGTGGAGAAAGAGAGGTATAATTTTAGCTAGGGTAACCATTGGAGGTGGCATTTCTGTGAAGATATAAATTAAGTGGAGTAATGAATCATCCACAGGGCAGTGAAACTCTGGCAGATACAACAAATGCCAAGCACATGACCTGTGAGCTGGAGGACAAGGTGGAGGCTAGTGTGGCTGGACAGGAATGATGGGGGAAAAGGTAGGAAATAAGGTCAGAAAGGTGGCAGTGGGGAGCAGATCACAGGGAGTCTTGCCAAAAGAACACCAGCTTTTATGCCAGTGAGATACACAGCACTGGAGAGTCTGAGTGGAGGAGAGGCAGGATCTGACTTCTCTTTTAATTATCTGTGGCTGCTGCCCTGAGAATAGACAGTCGGAGAGCAAGAGTAAAACCATTGTCTTTCAAGTGGGCATTGAAGAGTTAGGTAATTATTGTAGTCTTTGCACTCTGGGCTTGTTCATAGCCATCTTTCTTGGGAAGGGTTTCCAGGTATTCAAAGAGATGTGGGTGTTTCAATTTAAGCGATATATGCATTAGGAGGCACCCCAACTCCAGTAATGCTGTGGTTCTTGCAGACTTTTAGAGGTACTGCTTTCGTGGTCTTAGATAAGATCTGGAAAAAATTCTCTGCATTACCAGACAGAGACTCTTACTCTCTTCCCTTACTTTCTCCCAAACTAATGAAGTCTCTGTCTCTCTGTGCTGAGCCACTGGAGCTGGGGGATGGATGACACAAGCACCCTTGTGGCCACCACCACTGGTACTGTGCTGGCTCAGACCCGAAGCCAGGACAGCACTGGGTCTTGCTTAAGGCCTACCACAATCATTACCTGGCTACCATCTATGTTTACTCAAGACCCTAGAGCTCTAAAATCAGCAGGCAGGAAAGCCAGCCAGGTCTTTTCCTTCAGGGCAGTCAGTCTACCCAGGCCTCAGGAAGATATCATTCAGGAGGCAGGGACTGGAGTTAAAAACCTTAGAAACCTACCTGTTGCTTTATTCCACTGCAGTTAAGCTGGCACTCGAACCAAAGACAAAGTCCTTCCCATTCTTCACTCCCCTTTCCACGGGCAGAGTAGCCTTTCCTCATGGCTACTACCACCACAGACCCACAAGTGCTACCAGGCTACTGCTGAGGTTCACTTAAGGCCCAAGGGCTCTTCAGTCAGCTTGTGGTGAAAGCAGCAAGGCCTAGAACTCACCATTCAGAGCAGTGGGATGCCCTCTGGCCCTGGGCATGTCCAGAAATGCTGTCCAAGAGCGTAGAGCCTGCTTGGTGCTCTACCCCATGGTGTCTGAGCTGGTACCTGATTTTTCATTCTTATGTGTTTTTTATGTAGAAAGTTGTTAATTTGATGTTCCTGTTGGGAAGATGACTGGTGGAGGCTTCTATTTGACCATGATGTTCTTCCCTTCCATCCAGAGTATTTTTTTTTTTTTAATACAGAGAGCTTCTGTAACTAAGCAAGACTTTTCCATATTTCTTTTGTAAAAAATCTAAGTGGAAATATTCTAAAACACATTTTTAGAATCAAGGATGCTGAAAGTCATGTTTCCTCTCAATGAACACCTGATGGTGAGTAAACACAATGACATATTATAATCAGGATGCCAGCTTCCACCTTTGTGTACAAGTGTATTATACCCAGGTGAAATAAAACATACCCTGAAAATAAGTTTAGTATTATTGATGATGTTGGGGAAATAGAATTAAAAACAAACTCTTCTCTCAACCTAGAAATCTTCTCCACAGTAGTAGAGAATAAAATACTTTGATGATTGAATAAGCATTAAATTTGAATGTAATGCACATCATAGGTAATCTGCCAAGAGACAGCAAAGACAGAAAGAGATCTCACCCTTCATGTAGCCAAGCAAATACAATCCATCATATACATATCCTCAAGGGAAACAATGTTAATTCTCTAGTAAGAGGCCCTGACAGCACCATTTATTTCGCATAATTTATCTTAAATTCACCTGATAATTGAAGTTACCATCTGTGTTAACTGGCTTATACAAAAGAAAAACAATTTTCTCATATCTTTATGAAATTAGGTAGTTTTATAACTTGGAGTCAGGCATCAGCTAAAGTTAGGCTTGTATCCTCCTGAAAATAGAATATGGGGTGCTATCTTTTTAGGTGTTTATATTCAAAGGATATAATTCCCAAGTCCTTGAAAAAGACATCTCTGGGTCATAAAACTAACAACCTATCTAGTTTTCAAAAGTATTCATATACAGTTTTTTATAAGAAGAGAAACTACTTATAATTTCTAAAGTAAATGCACTAAGAAAAAGAGGGGAAGGAAATCTCTTATTTTCAACAGGGAAAATTAAGCCTCCTATACTTTATTTATAATTGTCCTTACAATGACTGAAAGCCTTCTAGGCAAACTTACCTATAGAGAAATAAAGTTGCTAGTACCTATGCTAGAAACACAGGCACAACTAGAAAAATTAAAAATTATTTTAGAAACAATGATTCAGGTAAGTGTCAAACTACGATATTTTCCTTAACTGAAAAGCTGATTAATCTTAATGAATTGTTTTCTATTTCTAGTTCAAAGCTTATCCTTTAATAGCTGAAAAATAAAACTCTGTTTATTTAAAATTTATAGACACACATTTCTCTGTCTTTCCTCTTCTGCCTATAAAATTTAGGCCAATTCAGAGACCTCATCTTTTAGATAATCTTTCTGATCTTTTAAAATGGAAATTTAAAACAAAATACTTTGCAAAAACACTTTTTTATTTTCTCATTTGGGCTTTCGCATTATAGCTGAAAAAAGAATAAGAAGCTGCAAAGTAAGAAAAAAATATTCTACCAAGATCATAATTTGGTGCATGGTTATAAATGCCAATTGAAGCTTTCTTGTCATTATGCCTGGTTGAAGTGGAATACAATGGTAATAGGAAAATTTCTTACCTACAGTACTATTTGCCTGATCCCCATTTTTTACTCCACAGTTATGAGATGTCAGAGCGTTCATCTTCCCCTATTCTCTCAGATCATTGTAATGCTACTGGGCAGGAGACACTCTCTGCCTCCATCCTTTGCTTTAGTGCTGTCATTTTTCTCTCATTGCTTTCTCTCTGCAGGCTCAATTTGAATGGAAACTAAACCCACTAGGCACTCAGAGTCAATTAACAAGTGATAAGCAGCTATCAGGTCTAAAAAAAGAAAAAAAGAAAAAAAAAAAAGCTAAACGGTATTTTAAAGCAGTGAGGAGATGTATGGAAATGCAATACTTTGGTCCAGCTTTTCCCTGTGGATTTAATCATTTCAATGTCCTTACTTAACCTCTATTGTTCTCCCAATATGTTAGCCTCTATTATCTGGTTTCAGGAGCCAGGAGGGAGAGTGAGTATAGGGGAATGGAAATGAATGCAGCAGTGCAGCAGAGAGTAAAAGAGCTGAAAATTTCACCTTTGTTTATAAAGCTGCTTGCTGGTAGGAGTACAGCTCTAATCACCTGAACACAGCCTAGAAGGATGAGATCACTGGGTTTATATTTATTTTATGTGTCGCTAATATCTTACCTTGCTTATAAAGAAGATTTCAGGTGTATCATGGAGTTGAATTAGCTAATATTGCTTTTCTGATAGTTTCTTAGGCTGCCAGTATATCTGTTCTATCTTTAAAGGTCAGGTTTCAAATTAGGGTGAAGGTGGCAAACTGGCTGCCCACAGGTTGCATATGGCCATTGCACATATTTTCTGCAGACACAGTGTTTTACAAAAATTAAATTGAAATCCTTTCAGGCAGTGCACAGACACATACTCTTTTCAGCCCACACCCCACACTATCGTTTTGCACTCAACCTGATTCACACATAAGTTTAGCTGCCCAGCTTATAGATATTTCAGATAGAAACCACATAATTTTTCAATCTGATTTGGGTGAGCCAATAAAGGGAGTTTAAAGTCATGATACATTTCTATGTGATTAATATAAATGTGCTTCAACAGGCATTAGAACCTTTCAGGTTTTCATGTCCTGTATACTCGCTCTCAGTTTACCAGATGGTAAAAAAAAAAAAAAAAAAAAAAAAAAAAAAGAATGTTTTGTGTTTCTAAATCGGCTCCATTATAATTTATTTAATTTCTCTCATTTTCTACCCAGGAAGGTGGCAAACTATCATCTTTTTCTGTTCCTTCAAAGTGAGAGGTAACTATTAAGATGTAATTTGAGATTAAAATATATACAGTCATCCCTTGTTAACTGTAGGGATTTGCTTCCAGGACCTCCCATGGATACAAAATTCTCGGATGCTGAAGTCCTTGATATAAAATGTAGTATTTGCATATGACCTACGCAAATACTCCCTATACTTTAATCTCTACTTACAATACCCAATACAATGTAAATGCTATGTAAATAGTTGTTATACTGTATTTCTTAGAGAATAATTACAAGAAAATAAGCCTATACATGTTCAGTACGGATGCAGTTCTTTTCCAAATATTTTCATGTGGAACTCACAGATACAGAGGGCCAACTATATTTAAGAATTGGATGAACAATAAGTAATTTCCTTTGATCTATTAATCAGATAGTTCAATCTTTATCTTGCATGGCTAAACTTGTGATATATTTTAGCAATCGAGATATGTAGCTACATAGGCCTGTATGGAGCTGGAAGTGATGGATGGGCCTCTCTCAGGTTCTATCCTGTCACCTTACCTACCTGTGCCATTTTACCCCTTAACACTCAAGGGCTTGCATTCACAGTGCTACAGGCCAGTTTATTTTCATTCTCACCTTGTCTCTTTTCCTTTTTATTATTTATTTTTTTTTTTTGAGATGGAGTCTTGCTATGTTTCTCAAGCTTGTCTCCAACTCCTGGGATTAAAAATGATCCTCCCACCTCAGCCTTCTGAGTAGCTGGGACTACGGGTGGGCATCACCACGCCCTGTTTTACATCCCTTTTCATCCTCACATATAAAGTGTTCATTCTACCTAAAATAGACTTCATTTCCCACCTCACAAAACCGGATCTTCCCATCCCTCCTAACTCAAGTGAAACACCACTTTTCCCTTATAAACTTATGCCTAAATAATGTTATCCTCTTCTTCTTTTAACTTCAGAATTCTCAATCGTCTGGATGTTCCATATGTTTGGCATACACTCAGAATTAGATTTTAAGTTACTTGAGGTCAACAGCTATATATTTACTATTCTTTTACAGCCACCTTACATTACTCTAATTCTTAGGTTATTCTAAATGAATATACATTTCATATTTTCTCCCGTTAGCCCATAAACAATCAGTATAATGAAAATATGCCAACTTTTTAGCCTCACTGTCTCCTGAACTGCCACTTATACCAAGAAGGGGCATAAAAATATTTTGTCAGATCACATATCCTGATTTGTGGTTTAGAAAATATAGCTGCTATTCAGCCCTGACTAAAAACCCACCTAATGACTATGTTCACTACTTGTGTGATGGGTTCATTAGAAGCCCAAACCTCAGCATTATGCAATATATCCATGTACCAGATGTGCACATATACCCCAAGACCTAAAATTTAAAAAATTTAAAATAACTTTCTAAACCCACGTAATGTTGCTAGTGTTATGCAATATCTTGGTTGGTTAGATTCCAACACATGGCTCAGGCTGCTTAAACTAATAGTCAAGACACAGAGAGAAACAATTTAAAGTGCCATCTTCCTGTCTGACTACTACTTCCATTTGGCCAGAGCAATCAGAGTTGGCATTGGTTCTCATGTGGGAGTAAGCAGAGCCAGGTTGGTCTCTCACCTCCATTTCCCATTATGAGGTAAATGTCATAAACTACCCACATGTTTTTGTCTGGAAACAAGTTGTGGCTGGTCTGACAGACAATGTCTCTTCTCTCGTCTCATACAGCTGGTTATAAGTGGTAAGATCTGAGTCTCAGGTGTGACTTGGGGTGATCAGTGGGATGGAGTATTCTTTTGGAGGGCAATGCTTTTATGTTCTTGCTGGTGGTATAGCAAAGGGGAGAAGAGTCATATCTTTAGTTTGGTATATAGCCTCCCAGTCAGTTAAGCAGAGTTATTTTTACTGGAGTTTAGGACCCAAGACATTTAACAATAAGTTATTATTATACATTTCTAAGTCATTATTCTCTGTATATTTAGCTTCCTCAGACATGTCATTGGGATGAATAACTGTGGTGTGTGGCAGGATTTGTCAAATCCTGGGTCCTTCACCAATAATGTCAACAAAATATCCTAATTTTTATTGTCAGCATATTATAATATCATAGCAAGATATTTCTCTGACCCCTTCATGGGACTCGCAAAGGGGATGCCCTATTTACTTGGCCGGCAGCTCTTAATTCCTCGTGGAAGGGAGCTCATGAGTGAACGAGGCAGGAACTGGAGGGCGTAAGCGCTGGAGTCAGCCAGCTGCTCTGGCACTGGCAGGAGTGAAGTCCACTCACTCGGTCCCACTGCATTCCGCCCCTTGTGAGAAGTGGCACACAGGTAAGCAGGTGCAGGAGCCAGGGCAAGCGCTTTGGGGTGCCAGCAGGAGCCAACTCCATGCCAGCCCCATGGCAGAGTCTGGGGGATGGATTCTCGTGACCCCCAAAGCCCCAGAGGGAGTCTTACGGTGTTCTTTTAGCTCTGCCATCTACAGACAGTATAAGTGTTAACAACTCAGAGGGCCCTCTGCCTTTTCACATGAGGCAGCTACCTTCCACCAGCGAGGACTAGTGTGACAGCCTTTTGCATCCACACTCATGGCACCCAAGATCTTGTATGGTGACCAGGAAAAATGACGTTGCACAAACAAATTGAAGGATAGTAAATTAGGGGATTTTATTGTCAATGGAGGTGGCTCTCTATGGGAAAGCTGAAAAGAAGACAGGGAAGGAAGGTAATCTTCCCTTGAAGTCTTCTCTGAAGTTCTGCCATCAAGCTGTCCCTCAGAAGTCAAGCCACTTCTTGGAATCCGATGTCCAACCATAGTCTCTCTGACATCCAGCTACTTCTCCTCTTTCTGCCCGCTGAGTCTGGGGTTTTTTATAGGCACAGGATGGGGGTGGGACTGGCCATGGGTGGTTTTGGAAAAGGTAACATTCAAGCAGGAGAACTGGTTCCCACTTTGAGCCTCAGTCTCAGGCTTTTTGGCTTGAGGGTGGGCCCTCACCATTCCTGACTAGAATTTCTCTGCCTCCTGTCCCTATCATTTTTACCAAATACGGTGCTATTCGTACAACAAACACTTAATATTTGTTTATTGAAAGTTATGTAACTTGCTGAAAATATATATTTTAGAGTATTTCATAGTAGAATACAAACTTTATTATTATTGTTGTTGTTGTTTTGAGACAGAGTCTCACTCTGTCGCCCAGGCTGGAGTGCAATGGCACAGTATCAGCTCACTGCAACTTCTGCCTCTTGGGTTCAAGCAATTATCATGTCTTAGCCTCCCGAGTAGCTGGGATTACAGGTGTGTGCCACCATGCCTGGCTAATTTTTATATTTTTAGTAGAGACAGGGTTTCACCATATTGGCCAGGCTGGTCTCGAACCCCTGACCTCAAGTGATCCCACAAGCCTCGGCCTCCCAAAGTGCTGGGATTACAGGTGTGAGCCACTGCACCTGGCCTAAAGTGCAAACTTTATAAAGAGCACAAGGCAAAGACTAGAGATATATAAGATATACTGTATGAAGGAATTTTGTCTAATTAGAAATAGAGGCAGTGAAAAAAGGACTTTCTAGATTATAATGAAGAAAGCTATATCACAGAATCTTCTGCAAACTAATTTTTTAAGCAAGAAAAATATTCACCATCAATAAGCAAGCAAAGGGTTACAACATAATGTGGTAAGTATCTAGCCAAAAGATAAAGACAAAAGTTGCTATGCAACTCTTATTAAGCATAACAATTATTAAGCACTGAGAAGTGAGTCAACTAATTCTAAGAATTTTTATTAATATTCCCTCACTCATATCTCAAAACTCAAAGAAAAACTGAGTAAGTCATGCAATTTTTAACTCTATTTCACTCCCCAACAATGAGTCAAGTACTCCTAACAAATCTCACTAATAGCCTAAAATCAGAAGAGAAACTGACAGAAGGAAAAAAGCAATTGTTACTAAAGAAAGATAAATATAATGGAGAAACTAAAAACTGGAGTTAAGTATTTAAAGCATCAGATATTTCTCCATGGCAAACAGCTCCAATAATGTGATATAAACTTCACTGTAATAAATTTAACAAACATCTAATGAGAGCCAGTTTTTCAGCGGACTGCAGTTTCCCCTGAGTTCTTGGTTCCCTTATGAGGCAGACTGTAACATACTAACACCTGAAACTACTAGGAAAAAAAATTGTGTTTGGATAGGGATGATCCTGTTAATTTAAATACATGACAGAGACAAGTGGCAGAGCAACCATCCAATAAAACAACAGGCAAAATATAATAGAAAAGAAAGAAAAGTGCATGCTCTAAACAACAAACTCAGACCAGAAGAAAGCATAATCAAAGGAAATGAAATAAAACAATGTGATTGCAAAAAATAAGAACACCAGTAAAATGATATAACAATGTCACAAGCACACTAAGTTAGATTTGCAAGGTGTATCTGAAAATCAAACTAATTTTTTATTTCTTTGAAGAACGTCATTGGTATTTGATAAGAATTGCATTGACTTTGTAAATTGTTTTGTTTAGTATTGTTGTTTTAACACTATTAATACTTCCAATTCATGAGTATATAATATCTTTCCAGATTTTGTGTGTCCTCTTTAATTGCTTTCATCAGAGTTTTAAAGTTTTCCTTATATAGATTTTTCACTTCTTTGGTTAGATTGATCCCTAAGTATTTCGTATTCTTTGTAGCTAGTGTAAATGGGATTGCTTTTTTGACTTCTATTTCAGATTGTTCACTATTGGCATATATTATTGCTACTGATTTTTGTATGTTGATCTTGGATCCCACAACTTTACTGAATTCATTTATCAGTTCTAATGGTTTTCTAGTGGAGTCTTTAGGTTACTCTAGGTATAAGATCAAGTCATCTGCAAACAAGGCAAATTTGACATCTCCCTTTCTAATTGGGGTCCCTTTTATTTCTTTCTCTTGCCTAATTGCTCTGGCCAGTACTTCCAGTATTATGTTGAATGAAAGCAGTGTGAGTGCACATCCTTGTCTTAGAGGCTGCTAAATATCATAGTAAATATAGATGATAAACCATAAAAGTAAAACAATTTAAAAAAACAATACTAAGAACAAAAACAACTCAATATAAATATAATTGATTACTAAGATAGAAAGTCCAACTAAGAAAGCAGAAACTGTATTCAAATATAAAATAATATTTTGCTTATATATGGTAATAACTAAATCTACATATTAAAACAACGTGCTATTTCAGAAAAAAAATTGAGAGAAAATACTAAAACCATAAGTATTCTGGGGAAGTTATTAAACTTCAAAAACAAAGAAAAATATTTTAAATGTTAGGTTAAAATATGGAGGAATAAATCAGACTGGCTTTAGACTTCTTTAAATTAATGTTTATTTGTAAAAGAAATTTTCAAATTCTTCCACAGTTGTCAGGTATAGAATTATGACCTAAGAATATTATAAGCAGTTAAAGATGCAAAAGTGTTCTTCAATTATAAGTATTACATGTAGATGTTGTATTAGTTTCTTATTGCTGCTGTAACAAATTACCACAAGCCTGATGATTGAAAACAATATAAAATTATTCTTGTACAGTCCTGGAAGCCGGAATTGCAAAATGAGTCTTGTGGAACTAAAATCAAAGTATCAGCAGGGCTGGTTTGTCTTGGAGTTTTGGGGGCAGAATCCATTCCTCATGTCTTCTAGTTTCTAGAGATTCCTGGCATGACTTGGCTTCTGGCCACATCACTTCAACCTCTGCTTGTTTCATCACATTTCTTCTCTCTCACTCTAATTCTGCCTCCCTCTTATAAGGCCATGTATAATTACATTGGGCCCACTCAGATAATACAGGCTAATCTCCAAATCTTAAAGTCTCCTTAACCACATGTGCAAATTCCTTTTTACTATATAAAGTAATTTATTCATTGTTTCTGGGGATTAAGATGTGGATCTCTTTAAAAGGCCATTATTCAGCATGTCATAGATATTTTAACATGCAAGAACCAAAACCCAGTAAATTAAAAAACTAATGAAAATAACATCCACGGGACTTGATAAGCTGTTTTAAATGAGTAGTGAGTCTAAGTAACTTAAACATAGAATTAAAACTATGCAATTTTATAGTGACACAGCACACTATAAATGTCATACAGCTTGATAATTTTTTTAAAAACTATGGCTACAATTTGGGAGATGGTAGTATGAGGTAACAGAATGTTAATTTTTTTCAATATTGTATCAAAATCTATTAATATAGCCTAAAATTTAAACTTCATAGTTAAAAATAAGTCAAATCCTACCTTTAAAAACATTTTAACCTTACAGAGTACTCTTTAAGAAATAATATCACATTAAAAATTACCTGTTGCCAGTTTAAAGTTTATGACTATAAATGTGCTTTTAACATACTCCCATGTTTCTTTGAAGCTGAAAAATAGTTGTATAGTTCTTTAACAAGAGCAATAACAAAATATCAACTATGTCAAAAGAGATTTTAGCTGCATCATTCACTAAGAAATTTAAACTTTCACAAACCAAGCAATATAAAATTACCTAGGCTGTATTTTTTAATCTCCTGTGGCAATCTTTTTTTTCAAGCTTTATTTAGATTCAGGAGGTACATGAGCAGGTTTGTTACCTGGGTATATTGCATAATGCTGAGGTTTGGAGTACAAATGATCCCATTAGCCAGGTACTGAGCATAGTACCCAATAGTGAGATTTTCAATCTTTGCACTCCTTCTTTCTTCCCACCTTTTGTAGTCACCAGTGTCTATTGCTGCCATCTTTATGCCCATGAGTATCCAATGTTTAGCTCCCACTTATAAGTGAGGAAATTGGGTATTTGGTTTTCTGCTAGTACATTAATTTGCTTAGAATAATGCCCTCTAGCTGCATCCATGCTGCTGCAAAGAACATAACGTCATCCATTTTTATGGCTGCATAATATTCCATGATGTGTATGTACCACATTACCATATTTTCTTCATCCAATACACCATTAATGTGCACCTAGATTGATTCCACGTCTTTGTTATTGTGAATAGTGCTATGATAGCATAGAATCACATGTCTTTTGGTAGAACAACTTGTTTTCTTTAGCTATATACTCAGTAGTCAGACTGCTGTTTTGAACGGTAGTTCTGTTTTAAATTCTTTGAGAAATCTCCAGACTGCTTTCCACAATGGCTCAACTAATTTACAATCCCAGCAACATGGTTCCTTTTGCTCCAGAGCCTCACTAACATCGGTTGTTTTTTGACTTTTGAATAATAGCCATTCTGACAGGTGTGGGATGATATCTCATTGTGGATTTGATTTGCATTTCTCTAATGACTGGTAATGTGGAGTGTTTTTTTTCCCAAATATTTGTTGGCTGCTTGTATGTCTTCTTTTGAGAAGTGTCTGTTCATGTCTTTTGCCCTTTTTTAATGGGGCTATTTGTTTTTTGCTTGTTCAATTGTTTAAGTTCCTTATAGATTCTTGATACTAGATCTTTGTCAGATGCATAGTTCATGAATATTTTCTCTTGTTCTGTTGGTTGGTTGTTTATTCTGTCGATAGTTTCTTTTGCTTCACAGAAGATCTTTAGTTTAATTAGGTCCCACTTGTCAATTTTTGTTTTTGCTGCATTAGCTTTTGAGGACTTAGTCATAATTTAGGTTTTTTTTAAATTGTTGTAATTTAATTTTAAGTTCCAGAATTATGTGCAGGACACACAGGTTTGTTACATAGATAAACATGTGCCATGGTGTTTTGCTGCACCTATCAGCCCATTACCTAGTTATTAAGCCCCACATGCCTTAGCTATTTATCATGATGCTCTCCCTCCCCATCCCCCCTCTGACAGGCCCCATTGTGTATTGTTCCCCTCCCTGTGTCCACATGTTCTTATTGTTCACCTCCCACTTAAAAGTGAGAACATGTGGTGATTGGCTTTCTGTTTCTCTGTTAGTTTGCTGAGGATAATGGCTTCCAGCCTCTATCCCTGCCCCTGCAAAGGACATGATCTCTTTCCTTTTAATGGCTGCATAGTATTCTATGGTGTATAGATGCCACATCTTCTTTATCCAGTCTATCATTGATGGGCATTTGGGTTGATTCCATGTCTTCGCTATTGTGAATAGTGCTGCAGTAAACATACGTGTGCATGTATCTTTATAAAAGAATGATTTATATTCCTTTGGGTATATACCCAGTAATGGAATTTTTGGGTAAAATGCTATTTCTAGTTCTAGGTCTTTGAGGAATCACCACACTGTCTTCCACAATGGTTGAACTAAGTTACATTCCCACCAATAGTGTAAAAGTGTTCCTATTTCTCCACAACTATGCCAGCAGCTGTTGTTTCTTGACTTTTTAATAATTGCCATTCTGACTGGCATGAGATGGTATCTCACTGTGGTTCTAACTTGCATTTCTCTAATGATTAGTGATGTTGAGTTAGACAGTTAGACTTTCTCTCTTCTTATTTGAACACACTTTATTTTTTTCTCTTGTCTGATTGCTCTGGCCAGAACTTCCAATACTATGTGGAATAGGCATGGTGAGAGACGGCATTCTTGACTTGTGCCAGTTTTCAAATGATCTTCATATGTTTCTTGGCCACATAAATGTCTTCTTTTGAGAACTGTCTGTTATGTTCTCTGCTGACTTTTTAATGGGGTTGTTTTTTATTGTAAATTCGTTTAAGTTCCTTGTTAAAAAAATTTAACAACAAATTTGTTCCTTAAGTAAATTTTTTTTTTTTTTTTTTTTTTTTTTGAGACGGAGTCTTGCTCTGTCACCCAGGCTGGAGTGCAGTGGCCAGATCTCGGCTCACTGCAAGCTCCGCCTCCCGGGTTCACGCCATTCTCCTGCCTCAGCCTCCCGAGTAGCTGGGACTACAGGCACCCGCCACCTCGCCCGGCTAGTTTTTTTGTAATTTTTAGTAGAGACGGGGTTTCACCGTGTTCGCCAGGATGGTCTTGATCTCCTGACCTTGTGATCCGCCCGTCTCGGCCTCCCAAAGTGCTGGGATTACAGGCTTGAGCCACCGCGCCCGGCCAAATTTTTTAAGATTCTGGATATTAGATCTTTGTCAGATGGACAAACTGCAAAATTTTTCTTCCATTCGGTAGATTGTCTTCTGGCCACTCTGATGACAGTTTCTTTTGCTGTGCAGAAGCTCTTTAATTAGATCCAATTTGTCAATTTTGCTTTTTTTGCAATTGTTTCTGATGTTTCATCATAAAATTTTTGCCCGTGCCTATGTCCTGAATGGTTTTCCCTAGATTTTCTTCTAGAGTTTTTATAGTTTTGGGTTTTACATTTAAGTCTTTAATCCATCTTGAGTTAATATTTGAATAAAGTGTAAGGAAGAAATTCAGTTTCAGATTTCTGCATATGGCTAGTCAGTTTTCCCAGTACCATTTATTAAATAGGGAATTCTTTTCCTATTGCTTGTTTATCTCAGGTTTGATGAAGATCAGATGGTTGTAGATGTATGGTCTTATTTCTGAGATCTCTATTCTGTTCCATTGGTCTATGCATCTGTTTTTGTACCAGTACCATGCTGTTTTGGTTACTGTATCCTTGTAATATAGTTTGAAGTCAGGTAATGTGATGCCTCCAGTCTCCTTGTTTCTTCTTAGGATTGTCTTGGCTATTCAAGACTTTTTTTGGTTCCATATGAATTTTAAAGTAGTTTTCTAATTCTGTGAAAAATGTAAATGGTAGTTTAATGGGAATAGCATTAAATCTATAAATTGGGCAGTATAGCCATTTTCACAATATTAATTCTTCCTATCCATGAGCATGGAAATGTTTTTCTATTTGTTTTTGTCTTCTCTTATTTCATTGAGCAGTGGTTTTAGTTCTCTTTGAAGAGGTTCTTCTCTTCCCTTGTTAGCTGTATTCCTAAGTATTTAATTCTTTTTACAGCAATTGTGAATTACAAAGTTCATTCATAATTCAGCTCTCTGCTTGTCTATTGTTGGTGTATAGGAATGCCTGTGATTTTTGTGCATTAATTTGTATCCTGAGACTTTGTTGAAGCTTAACAAGCTTTTGGGCTGTGACAATGACATTTTCTAGACATAAGATCATGTCGCCTGCAAACTTAGACAGTTGGACTTTCTCTCTTCCTATTTGAATACACTATTTCTTTCTCTTGTCTGATTGCTCTGGTCAAACTTTCAATACTATGTGGAATAGGCACGGTGACAGAGGGCATTCTTGACTTGTACCGGTTTCAAGGAGAATGCTTCAAGCTTTTGCCCATTCAGTATGATACTGGCGGTGGGTTTGTCATAAATGGCTTATTATTTTGCGATATGTTTCAGCAATACCTAGTTCATTGAGAGTTTTTAACATAAAGGAGTGTTGAATTTTATAAAGGCCTTTTCTATATCTATTAAGATAATCATGTGGTTTTTGTCTTTAGTTCTGTTTATGTAATGATTTACATTTATTGATTTGCATATGTTGAACCAGCCTTGCATCCTGGGGCAAAGACGACTTGATCCTGATGGATAATCTGTTTTTTAGTTTTGTTTTTGTTTTTGTTTTTTGTTGTTGTTGTTTTGAGATAGAGTTTCACTTTGTCACCCAGGCTGGAGTTCAGTGGCATGATCTCAGCTTACTGCCACCTCTGCCTCCTGGGTTCAAGCAATTCCCCTGCCTCAGCTTCCCAAGTAGCTGGAATACAGGCAAGTGTCACCAGGCGTCGCTAATTTTTGTATTTTTAGTAGAGAAAAGGATTTTGCCATGTTGGCCAGGCTGGTCTCGAACTCCTGACCTCAGGTGATCCACCCCCATTCAGCCTCCCAAAGTGCTGGGATTACAGAAGTGAGCCACTACACCTGTCCATGGTGGACAATCATTATTATTATTATTATTATTATTATTATTATTCTTTAAGTTCTGGGGTACATGTGCAGAATGTGCAGTTTTGTTACATAGGTATATATGTGCCATGATGGTTTGCTGCACCCATCAACCCATCACCTACATTAGGTATTTCTCCTAATGCTATCCCTCCCCTAGCCCCCAACCCCTCAGTGGGCCGCAGTGTGTGATTTTTCCCCTCCCTGTGTCCATGTGTTCTCATTGTTCACCTCCCACTTATGAGTGAGAACATGTGATGTTTGCTTTTCTGTTCTTGTGTTAGTCTGCTGAGAAAGATGGTTTCCAGCTTCATCCATGTCCCTGCAAAGGACATGAGCTCATTCTTTTTTATGGCTGCATAGTATTCCATGATACATATGTGCCACATTTTCTTTATCCAGTCTATCACTGATGGGCATTTGGGTTGGTTTCAAGTCTTTGCTATTGTGAATAGTGCTGTAATAAATATATGTGTGCATGTGTCTTTATAGTAGAATGATTTATGATCCTTTGGGTGTATACCCAGTAATGGGATTGCTGGGACAAATGATATTTCTAGTTCTAGATCATGAATGCATGATTCAGTTTTTAGTGATATAATGTCTAACATCAAAAATCAGCCAAGAAACTTTAGATTCCTCTAGATTCTAGAGGAATTGTCACACTGTCTTTCACAATGGTTAAACTAATTTACACTCCTACCAATAGTGTAGAAGCATTCCTATTTCTCCACGTCCTCTCCAGCATCTACTGAATTCTGTTTGCCAGTATTTTATTGAGGATTTTTGCATCAGTGTTCATCAGGGATGCTGGCCACAAAAAAAAAAAAAAAAAAAAAAAGTTTTATTTTTTTGTTGTATCTCTGCCAGGTTTTGGTATCAGGATGATGCTGGCCTCATACAATGAGTTAGGGAGATGTCCCTACTTTTCAATTGTTTGGAATAGTTTCTGAAGAAATGGTACCTGCTCCTCTTTGTACCTATGGTAGAAGTCAGCTATGTGTCTGTGTGGTCCTGGGCTTTTTTTGGTTGCTAGGCTATTTATTACTGCCTCAATTTCAGAACTTGTTATTGGTCTTTTCAGGGATTCAACTTCTTCCTGGTTTAGTTTTGGGAGGGTGTATATTTGCAGGAATTCATTGATTTCTTCGGGATTTTCTAGTTCATGTGCATAGAGGATGTTTATAATATTCTCTGATGGTTGTATTTCTGTAGGGTCAGTGGTGATTTCCCCTTTATCCTTTTTTATTATGTCTAACTGATTCTTCTCTCATTTCTTCTTTATTAGTCTAGCTAGCAGTCTATCTATTTTGTTATTTTCTTCAAAAAAAAACAGCTCCTGGATTCATTGATTTTTTTTCAAGGATTATTAATGTCTCTATCTCCTTCAGTTCCATTCTGATCTTGGTTATTTCTTGTCTTCTGCTTGCTTTTGGGTTTGTTTGCTCTTGATTCGTTAGTCCTTTTAGTTGTGATGTTAGGGTGTTGATTTGAGATCTTTCTAGCTTTTTGATGTGGGCAGTTAGTGCTATAAAATTCCCTAACACCGCTTCAGCTAAGTCCCAGAGACTCTGGTATATTGTCCCTTTGTTCTCAGTGGTTTCAAAGAACTTATTTATTTCTGCCTTAATTTCATTATTTACCCAGTAGTCATTCAGGAGCAGATTGTTCAATTTCCATGTAGTTGTGTGGTTTTGAGTGAGTTTCTTAATCTTTAGTTCTAAATTGATTGTGCTGTGGTCTGAGAGATGGTTATGATTTCAGTTTCTTGCATTTGCTGTGGAGTGTTTTACTTCCAATTATGTGATATATTTTAGAGTGTCATGTGGTGCCAAGATGAATGTATATTCTGTTGTTTTGGGGTGTAGAATTCTGTAGATATCTATCAGGTCCACTTCATCCAGAGCTGAGTTCAAATTCTGAATAACCTTGTTGATGTTCTGTCTTGATATGTCTAATATTGTCAGTGGGGTGTTAAAGTCCCCCACTATTATTGTGTGGGAGTCTAAGTATCTTTGTAGGGTCTAAGAACTTGTTTTGTGAATCTGGGTGCTCCTGTATTGAGTACATATATATTTAGGACAGTTAGCTTTTCTTGCTGAATTGATCTTGTTACCTTATGTAATGCCCTTGTTTGTCTTTTTTTATCTTTGTTGGTTTTTTTATCTTTGTCTGTTTTTTCAGAAACTAGAATTGCAACCCCTGCTTTTTTCTGCTTTCCATTTGCTTGGTAAAGTTTCCTCCATCCCTTTATTTTGAGCCTATGTGTGTCTTTGCATGTGAAATGGGTCTCTTGAATACAGCACACCGATAGGTCTCTTAGTCATAAATTCTTTCTTAAGGCCAATATCCAGAGTGGTATTTCCTAGGTTTTCTTCTAAGATTCTTACAGTTTGTGGTCTTACATTTATTTCTTTAATGCATCTTGATTTAATTTTTGTATATGGTGAAAGTAAGGGTTCTGTTTCAATCTTCTGCATATTATCCCAGAACCATTTATTGAATACAGTCCTTTTCCCCCTTGTTGCAATCTTTTCTCTTCCTTGCACATTGTTTTACCCTTCCACTTGGATTATCTTTGGTTACATTCAGATTTTACAAGTCTACTAAAAATGTCTTTAGTTTTTCCTCAATTTTGTCATCTACTGAGCAAACCCACACAAAAATATTTCATCTGCAAAATATGCATTTTGGAATTTTTCAAATCAAACAGCAGTTATTCTCAATTGAGCAAAGTTTATGTGATGAGTTATACATGTGTACGTGTGTGTGTATCAAGTAGTATCAATTCATATTCAGTTATTTTCATAAACATATTTATTATTGTCTTAATTATTCACTTGTTTTGCATGCCCCAAATAACATGTTTTGGTGGCAATATTTGTATTCTGCATAAATGTTTCCCATAATATTCAAATTTTGCTACAATTCCTGCCAAATGCAAAAGTTCTCATAATCATGCTCATCAAGTTTCCTGGCTGATCTTTGATGTTAGACATTGCATCACTAAAAACTGAATCAGGAATTCAAATGCCACATGGCATTATTTTCCTCATTTACATATAGTTTCTTCATTGCAGCACTGGTAATTATAAACATTTAAAATCAGAATACAATTAGAAATATTTAATTTAATATATCCCCCTTTCTTCATGTTTATCTGAAATACATGAAAAACCTGCCACTCTTGAGTCCATTCTGTTCTGTCTGCAAAGAGTTTAAAACATAGACAAAATGAAAAATCATTTGAAATAGGATGAAGTAAAAAGATTCTAATCATTTATTTGCCATTTGAAATTTTTATATAATATTCATTTCCAAAACTTCCTACCATCTGGAAAGTTAGAATTTCTTGCTTGAGATCAATAATTTTCAAAAAGAGAGTAATTTAAGTAGTCAAATTACAAAATCATATGGTTAGATTTGTAAAATCTATAGTCAGTTTTAATAATTCTTGAGTTTTTTTCTGTTTTAGTTTTTAGTGAAATTTGTCAGTCATATTTTATGTTTCTAAGATACATATAACTGAAACTAAAACTTTTTTTCTTTTTCCCTGGCATTCTATATTTTTCTCCCTAAATTTTTTGTTTGATGCAAATTTTTTTTTAATTTTTAATTATTTTTCTAATATCTTTCCATGCTCTATGGTTGATCTTGATTATGGCACCTATTATTATTTTATTACATTCTTTTTGGAACTCTTAAAATTTGTATCATTTAAGATATCATGTAGGCACAGAAAGGAACAACAGACACAGGTGCCTTCTTGAGGGTGGAGGTTAAGAAAAGGGAGAGGATCCAAAAAAAAAAAAAAAGGCCGATTGGTTACTAGGCTTAGTTTCTGGATGACAAACTAATCTGTACAACACATACCCATGACACAAGTTTACCTATGTAATAAAGGTACACATGTACCCTTGAACCTAAAAGTTAAAAAAAAATGTAGAAATACATCACTAAATTTTAGCAGAGTTAGTATTTGTACCAGTAAAAGTATCATTAAAACCAACAAGCTGCAATAATACAATTAGTGGGCCATGACATATTACTTACTAATTTATACCAATGAAATATTTACCTTGTGGATTACTAACAGTAAAAAACTATTAGTTATTTATAGTGATTCATGAGTGCTATATACTATATTAACAATCACTAATAGAAAACTAATTTCTATAGTTTTGACTCATTTTTTAATAAAAACAATTATTTTTTAATTTTAATTTTTGTATTTCAATAGGTTTTTGGGGAAAAGGTGGTGTTTGGTTACATGGGTAAGTTCCTTAGTGGTGATTTCTGAGATTTTGGGGCACTCATAACTCACACAGTGTATGCTATACCAATGTGTAGTCGTTTATCCCACACCACCCACCACCCTTACCCCCAAGTCCCCTAATTCCAATGTATCATTTTTATGCCTTTGCATCCTCATAGCTTAACTCTGACATAGAGTGAGAACATGCAATGTTTGGTTTTCAATTCCAGAGTTATTTCTCTTAGAATCATAGTCTCCAAATTCATCCAGATTGCTGTGAGTGCCATTATTTTGTTCCTTTATATGGCTGAGTAGTATTCCATGGTGTGTGTGTGTGTGTGTATATATAACATTTTCTTTATCCACTTGTTGATTAATGGACATTTGGGATGGTGCTACATTTTTGCAATTGCAAATTGTGCTGCTATAAACATGCATGTGCAAGTATCTTTTTTGTATAATGACTTCTTTTCTTCTGGGTAGATACCCAGGAGTAAGATTGCTAGATCAAATGGGAAATCCACTTTTTGTTCTTTAAGAAATATCCACACTATTTTCCACAGTGGTTGCACTAGTTTACATTTCCACCAACAGTGTAAAAGTAGTTTATTCTTGTTTCTCTTGTTCCTTGAAATGTGACTTTAGGTTGCCTATTTGTACTCTTTTAGACTTTTTGATGTAGGCATTCAATGCTATGAACTTTCCTCTTAGTGCTGCTTTTGCTGTGTCCCAAAGGTTTTGATAGATTCTGTCACTATAATCATTCAGTTCAAATAATTCTTTGATTTCCATCTGATTTCATTGTTAACACAACGATCATTCAGGAGCAGATGATTTAATTTCCATGTATTTGCATGGTTTTGAGTATTCCTATTGGAGTTGATTTCCATTTTTATTCCTCTGTGATCTGAGAGAATACTTGACATAATTTCAATTTTCTTATATGTTTAGAGGCTTGTTTTGTGGCCCATCATATGATCTATCTTGGAGAATATTCCACGTGCTGATGAATAGAATGTATATTCTGCAGTTGGACAGAATGTATTTGCAAATACCTGTTAAGTTCATTTGTTCTAGGGTATATTTTAAGTCCATTGTCTCTTTGTTGACTTTCTGTCTTGATGACCTGTCTAGTGCTTTCACTAGTATTGAAAGTACTCCACTACTATTGTATTGCTGTCTATCTTATTTCTTAGGACTAGTAGCAATTGTTTTACAGGGAGCTCCAGTGTTAGGTGCATATATATTTAGGATTGTAATATTTTCCTATTCGGCAGTCCTTTTATTATTATGTAATGTCCTTCTTTGTCTTTCTAACTGTTGTTGCTTTAATGTCTATTTTTTCTGATATGAGAATAGCTACTCTTACTTGTGTTTGGTGTCCATTTGCATGGAATGTCATTTTCCACCTCTTTATCTTAAGTTTATATGAGTTCTTATGTGTTAGGTGAATCTCAAGAAGACAGCAGATACTTGGTTGGTAAATTCTTACTCATTCTGCCATCCTGTATCTTTTAAGTGGAGGATTTAGGCCATTTACATTCAATATTTGTATTGAGAAATGAGGTACTATTCTATTCATTGTGCTAGTTGATGCCTGAATACCTTTTTATTGTTGTTTTTCATTGTGTTTTTGTTTTATAGGTACGAAATTTATGCTTTAAGGAGGTTCTATTTGGTGTATTTTGAGAATTTGTTTAAAGATGTAGAGCCCCTTTAGCAGTTCTTGTAGTGCTGGCTTGGTAGTGGCAAATTCTCTCAACATTTGTTTGTCTGAAACATACTATATCTTTCCTTCATTTATGAAGCTTAGTTTCACTGGATACAAAATTGTTGGCTGATAATTGTTTTGTTAGAGGAGGCTAAAGATAGAACTCCAATCTCCTCTAACTTGTAGGATTTCTACTGAGAAATCTGCTGTTAATCTGATAGGTTTTCCTTTACAGGTTACCTGATGCTTTTGCCTCACATTTCTTAAGATTCTTTCTGTCGTCTTGATTTTAGATAACGTGATTACTATGTGTCTAGGTGATGATGTTTTTACAATGTGTTTCCTTAGTGTTCTTTGACTTCTTGTATTTGGATCTCTAGATCTCTAGCAAGGCCAGGGAAGTTTTCCTCAATTATTCCCTCAAATATGTTTGTCAAACTTTTAGATTTCTTTTCTTCCTTGGGAAGACCATTTCTTAGGTTTGGTTGTTTAACATAATCCCAAACTTCTTAGAGGCTTTGTTCATTTTTTTAAAATTACTTTGTCTTTATCTTTGTCAAATTGGGTTAATTCTAAAGCCTTGTCTTCAAGCTCCAAAGTATTTTCTTCTACTTGTTCGATTCTATTGCTCAAACTTTCCAGTGTATTTTGCATTTCTCTAAGTGTATCCCTCATTTCCAGAAGTTGTGATTGTTTTCTATTTATGTTATCTATTTCCCTGCAATTTTTTCCATCCATATTCTGTATCATTTGTTTTAATTTATTTAAGGTGGTATTCACCTTTCTCTGGTGCCTCCTTGAGTAGCTTAATGATTGACTTTCCAAATTCTTTTTCCAGCAATTCAGAGATTTCTTCTTGGTTTGGATCCATTGCTGGTGAGCTAGTGTAATGTTTTGGGGGTGTTAAGGAACGTTGTTTTGTCATATTACCAGAATTGGTTTTCTGGTTCCTTCTCATTTGGGTAGACTATGTCAGAGGAAACACTGGGGCTCAAGGACGGTTGCTCAGATTCTTTGGTCGCACAGAGTGCTCCCCTGATGTGGTGCTCTCCCCTTTCCCCTGTGGATGAGGTTTCCTGAGAGTCAAACTGCAGTGATTGTTACTTGTTTTCTGGGTCTAGCCACCCAGCAGAGCCACCAGGCTCTACGCTAGTACTGGGGAGTGTCTGCAAGGAGTCCTGTGATGCAATCTCTCTTCAGGTTTGTCAGCCATGCATACCACCACCTGCTCTAGTGAAGGCAGCAGGGAAGTGAAGTCGACTCTGTGAAGGTCCTTGGTTGTATTTTTGTTTAGTGCATTGGCTTTCTGTTGCTTGGCCTACAGCTCAGAGGTGGTGCTTTCAAGAGAGTATCAGCTGTGGTCTTGTAAGGGAGGATACAATCTTGTCCTAGGGTGCCCTAAATAAGTATTCAGGTTTCTCAGGCAGTGGGTGGGGCCATAGAGCTCCCAAGAGATCATGTCCTTTATCTTTGGCCACCAGGGTAGGCAAGGAAGACCATCAGGTGCGGGCAGGGTGTCTGAGCTCAGACTCTCCTTGGGCAGGGTTTGCTGCTGCTGTGGAAGATTGGGTGTGGTTCTCAGGCTGATGGAGTTATGTTCCCAGGGGAATTATGACCTCCTCTGATGCATCATACAGGTTGCCAGGGAATTGAGGGAAAGCCAGCAGTGACAGGTCTCACCCAGCTCCCAGGCAGCCCAAAAGGCCAGTCTCACTCCCACTATGTCTCCCCTCAACAGCACCAAGTTTGTTTCCACGCAGCTGGTGAGCAGGCCTGAGACCTTTCCTCAGGCTATAAGCCTCCCCACTGAGAATGCAAGGAGAGCTTTCAGGTTTCACACCTCCCCACCTGCCATGGTTTCCTCCGCAAGAACCCCTGAAAGACAAAGTCAAGAATGGATTCCTGGAACCAAGAATGTCCACAGGGCTCTTGATGCTGCTTCCTCTACCCCAGGGGAACCTGGACCTTCAGGTTCCCCAGTGAGGATGTGTATTCGGGGATGGACATTCCCCCTCTCACCCTTTGAGTACTCACAGTTTTTCAGCCATGTCACAGAGCCTGTTGCAGCAAGCAGCTTCCTTCAAAGGGTCTGTGGATTATCGTAGCTTTCCTGGTATGTCCCTACAGTAGTTCTTGCAGCAAAATTTATGATGTAAGTCTCCTCATGCTGCTCTATCTGTCTGAGTAGGATAGAGTTCTGTCTCCTATATGCCATTTTTCCTGATTGTCATTGTCAATACCATCTCCAAAGAGAGTTTTGGGCAAACATTTTCATTTTTCAGTATTTTAATACTTTATAGATTATATTTTAATACGCTACTTAAATTTAGTATTCTAAATATGCATAATTTTAGTAATTTGATAAATACCATTTATTCATCTAACAAATGTTTACTGGATGCCTACCATGTGCCAGGGTACTGTTCCAGGTGATACATTCTAGGTATTCTAGTTGATTACATTAAGACCACAAATTTTAATATGATTTTACTTAAGCCATAGCTTAGGAAAATCAGAACATCAAAATTAGATCATTTGAATTTCATCACTTTGGACTTTTTCTACTAATATTTATATTTCTGTAAAAATTACAAGTCCCAGAGAGCAAGATCATCATCTGTCAACCTTTAAATATTTCACACCCTGTCTGCCATGATACCAGAAAACTAAACTAGGTGAATAGCTCACCCATCCTGTCTCCATTTGCTGGGCCTCTGAACCACTGTGAAATATGTGACTATGAACATTCTGGCACAGTTTCCTATTGTACATTTCCTATTGAATACATGTTTATAGATTCTTTTGTGTCATACAGTATGTGATTATTAAATTTTAAGGGATAATGCCAAACCATTTGCAAAATTCATTGCACTATTTAAACCTCCCACCAACAAGGTATAAGACAGCTGGTGAACACACATCTCTTGATATTGCTTTTAACATTGCCAATCAAATGAGTGTAAAAATTAATATCGATATTGTCTTGCTTTGCATTTCCTTGATCACTAAGGATGTTGAACACCTCTTCATATATTTATTGACGGCATGTATTTCCTCTTCAGTGAAATGCTTTTGCATATATTTTGTTTATTTTTTAAATTGAGTTGTTTGTGCTTTATTTATTGGTTGGTAGAAGTTCTTTAGCTATTCTTGATACTAATATGTTATTGGTCATATGTAACAAGAATACCCTTTTCTAATTTATATAATCTTGTCACTTACACAAATGATGTCCTGATAAATCTTCTTACTTTTAACATTGCAATATTTATCAATATTTTCTTTGTTTCTTTATTTTAAGAAAATATTTCCTACCCCAAGATTTTAAAAAATATCTACCTTTATTTTTAATCATTGTTTTTGAAATTTAAGTATTTAATCCATCTAGAATTTACTTTTGTGTATGGTTTGAGGTAGGAGTTCAATGTAACCTTTTAAAATACAGACAGCTAATTTTCCAGTCCATGTACTGATCAGTTTTACTTTCTCCTATGATCTACAATGCTACTTCTGTCATATATCAATATTCATAAATGCATAGGTGTATTCCACTTACCTAATTCTACTGCACTGGTTACAAATATTTTTTAATGTATGGATTAGTACCACAGTATTTTAATGAAAAATTTCATAAATCCTGAAACTTGGTAGGATAATTCCTTGCTCCTTGTAGTTCTTTAGAAATATCCTGGCTCTTCTTGTCTGCTTACTTACTTACTCTACCACAGAAATTTTTAGAATCATCTAATAAAGTTTCTTGTAATGCCCTGTAATTAGATTTGCATTAATTTTTTCTCACAACCTTTAATTGGGATTTTATTGAGTCTATAGATCAATTGGGAAAATTAGGAACTTCATAGCATGAATCCTTCTTATTTATAACCATGACATAAGTTCTTACTTATTTAGGTATCTTTGCTATCAAACAACAGAATTTCACACTTTTTGTCAGCTTTACTTATAGATACTTGATATTATTAATACTATAAATAATGTCACAGACAAAACATGTTTCTTATTGTTTGCTTTTGGTATTTAGAAATTCAACAGGTTAGCCGGGCGCGGTGGCTCAAGCCTGTAATCCCAGCACTTTGGGAGGCTGAGACGGGCGGATCACGAGGTCAGGAGATCGAGACCATCCTGGCTAACACAGTGAAACCATGTCTCTACTAAAAAATACAAAAAAACTAGCTGGGCCGAGGTGGCGGGCGCCTGTAGTTCCAGCTACTTGGGAGGCTGAGCCAGGAGAATGGCGTAAACCCGGGAGGCGGAGCTTGCAGTGAGCTGAGATCCGGCCACTGCACTCCAGCCTGGGCGACAGAGCCAGACTCCGTCTCAGAAAAAAAAAAAAAAAAAAGAAAGAAATTCAATAGGCTTTGTATTAGGTTGAACCATAACATATACCATTTTTATATGTCTAAAGGATCACATAATGGCAAATTTAATATGATTTTCTCTAATACATTAATCTCATAATTACTTTGATAAATACCCTTATCATTTCTAATAATTTTAGTTTTTTAAGATATTCTATATAACTGAATATGGCATGTATAGCAATATAGTATTCTTCTTCAACCATCTATTGTAAAAATTTGTCATGTTTTCCTAGAACTTCCACTATAAAATAGAATGAAAGTGGTGATTATGTGATTTTTTTTTGCATATTTCCATATTTCCAAATCTTTTGTTTTTTCTCAATTAGTATAAAAAGTGTAACTTAAAAAATAGAATCAATTTTTCAGGAAAACAAAGTTATCTTCTAACACTAATTTTCTAATAATGATTTTTGTGAATTGTGGTTAGTTTTTTAATCAAATGTTTTTTCTGCATCAACTGAGTTGATCATATGATTTTTCTTTTTTATATGTTAACATGAATTATATTTTTGTATTTTGTAAAACAAAACTGTTCCTTTACGCGTAAAATATACCTAACATAATTGGAGTATATCTTTTTTTCATACACATTGAATAATGTTAATATTTTCTTTGTGGATTTTGTTATATATGTATGATTAAAATGTGTATGTAATTTTTTTCTCCTAATAATTTTGATTTTAGTAAATGAATTGGAGAATGGGGCAAATAACTTTTCTGCTTCTTTGTTGTTTAGAAAATTTGATTAAAAATTGGGATGAAGTGCTGATTGAACAAGTATAGTTCAGATGTCTGCGAGTAGTTAAGAATAAAGAAAAAATGATGGGAAGGTTCCTGTGGCTATCAAAGCTCTGCAAGATTAAAAGGAGAGGCAGAAATGGAAGCTACTCTCTTAGGAGCAAGAGAAGTGGAGGGTTTTTCCAATGTCCCTGCTTTCAGTGTGCTTCCTGAGGGCTGGTTTCTGTTTCACTTTACCTGGAGCACTGGTGGAACTTTCACAGTTTGGCAGTTGGGGGTGGGGGTGGGGGTGGGGGTGGGGGGGAGTGGCAGCTAAAAGCAAAGAAAAAGGGGCAAGGTACCTGATATGCCTAGCATGGCTCAGAAAGATTGGGAGAGATTGGAGAGACACAGAACATAAGGCTTCTCCACAAGAAAGGAGGGGAGAGGAGTGGAACATGCCTCCAATGTCTTGGTCCATGGTACATATAACTCCAGAGATAATACATCCATAGACAAGGTTTGAGAGGATCCCAGAATCTCTAAATGGGCAGACTGAGGAAAATATTTTCCTGCCAAAGCCAGTCTGTAAAGATTGGGAGAGGTAGCTGTTTCTTTACATGACCAGACACCAATGCAAACTACAATAAACATGGAGAATCAGGAAAACAACAGAATTAAAAGAACAAATAATAAAAGTAAATATTTAATAACTGACCCCAAAGAAATGCCGATTTATGAATTGTCTGACAAATAATTCAAAATAATCACCTTAAAGAAGTTTAGTGAGTTACAAATAATACAGAGAGAGAGCTAAACAAAATCAGGAAAATAATACAAGATCTCATGTTAAACATTCTTACCACAAAAAAAAAAAAAGAAAGAAAATTGGTACAGTTTCTTATTTTTTATAACTTGTAAAATCATCATGGGCTGGTATTTTCTTTGAGGAATAATATTTTTAACAAGTGCTTCAATTGCTTTGACAGACATAGAACTATTAATGTTTTTATTTCATCATGAGTCAATTCTCATAATTGCAGGTTTTTAGACATTAATATATTTTTAAAATTTTCAAAATTATTGCTATATTTTATAGTATTTGTCTTATCATTGTAATTGCTATTGTATGTATGCCTTCCTTTTATTCACAATATTTATCTGTGTCTTCTTTCATTCCTGTTTTAATCACAACAGAGGTTTGTCTTTTCTACTAGTGTTTTTATGAAACACCAACTTTGCTTTGTTGTACATCTCTTTTGCATCTTTCATTTCTTTTTTACTGATTTTCACTCTTGTTTCATTTTCCTCTTTAATTCTTAAGCCTTCTCTATGTATTCTCAGTGATTTTTACTGTCTCTGTTAAATAAGGCTGAAGATATACTGCTTACATGAAAAAAGACTTCTGTGGTCTTCCATCTGTCTTTGGAATCATGGAGAATTTCCCAGCTTCTAGTCCATAACTCCATTGAATAGTAGCGCATATTAATCTTAGTCTTTGAGTTTTCCTTATAATTTTTTGTGTATTTCTTCTTATGCAAATTAATTTGTGCTAGTAAAGTGTTTGAAATTGTAAAAGTATTAAATGAATATTTGTTAAATGAGTGAACTAATTAAGATATAGTTAAATCATATGCATATTAATTAATCCACTATCAATAAAAAGCAATTCGTTTTTTCATAGGAGAAACTTGTATTTCCCTAATCTACTCAGTATGTTTGCATTTTAGCTCTTTATTGCTTAGCATTCTACTTCTCTTCCAAATTGCATTCAAGCTTGTTTACCAGGATGACAGCAAATGCTGTTTATTTAACCTGGAAACTCAAAATACATATTCTTGAGCTCCAAATTGCACAGGACAATTTTAAAAAGAAACAAACTAAACTAAAGCTGTGCATATGAAGCTAAAATGGTAATATGAATACAAATTCTGGCTTTAATTAGTGATACTGTTGTGGGTGAATAGTATTTTTTTAAGTCATTGGTAATGTAGAGAATGAGACTAACAGGTATCTCTTTCAGTTAACTTTTTAGGTTAATAAGGTACCCCTTTATTAAATTATGTAGACTACTACAGAGATTTTCCATGCAAAGGGAAATAAACCATTTAGCTATTTAACCAGAGACTTATTTTTCTAGTTGACTTGTAGATAATGTTTTCTAAAAGAAAAATAAAATTTTACTATCAGGTAGCATGGGAGACTCATATTTTACTCTATTTTTTTGTTGTTGTTGGTCATTATCAACCAAGCTAGATATGCAAGGTAGTTCCACAGTGACACTAACAGAATCTACAAAGCCAGCATCAGTTTTCCAGCCATATTTCATATACAATATTTATTTAATTTCAAAATAAATATATAATTTCATAAGTGTAATACTGGATACATAAACCTACTAGAGACCCAGCATCTCAAATAACGTGGATGGACTTAAAATAGGCAGAACAGGATATCAGTTCTTCCCAAAATGTTAAAACCAGATGCTAACAACATAACTGGCTCCCAGGCCCTAGGGTAACACTTTTGGAAAATTATTTTGGACACCAGACAAATCGATATAAGAGTCCTATTAAGAGCAGCTGGAAAAAATAACAGTCATCATTGCAGCTACAGGATAGTCAATTACTTGCTTACAACTGATTAGAATGACACTTCTATGTGATTGTTTTAGGGCGTCTCTTTTATTTCATTTTCCCAAAATTGGCAAATTGTAAGATTGCTGAGTTAGAAAAAATCACTGATGAGCAGGGGACAGAGAACGTTCACAAGCAAAAATAGGCATATCATTAATTGATAGTGAATTCAGTGACAACAATCATATCTATCTTTCTCCTACTTTCAGATATAACATTCAAGTCCTTTACAGAGAATATTCCATTTAATGCTCAAAAACCCTTTGAGATATATAAAATTAGCTCTTGCTATTCAAAAATTTCACTATTCATTCACTATAATGACTTGCACTTTTTTTTTTTTTTTTTTTTACCAAAACTTCACTATCAAAGTCCAAAGGTCCCTAAACAAAATTGCATGTGCATATCGGCAAAGACATCTAAATTGGGTGTTCTTCCTGGTGAGAAAACATCAATCATATTGCAGTTTTATCTCTGCTGTTCTCCTGATGAGATTATGATGTATATTAAAGTTGTTTAAACCTTTTACATTATTACTATTTGTTCTCCACACTTTACTTTGAAGTTTATACTAAAACAGATTCCTGTTTGCTATGTCAGATGCCTGAGGGCACTATTAACAAGTTTCAATTTAGTCACTTTTCTATATTTATCATATTATTTTATTTTTTATTTGCATTGGAGTTCTTGTCCTTTGCAGTGTGAAAGGAAAACTCACAGTAATATTGTATACTGCACAGAAATATACTCACCAATGAAGTAACTTCACTTTATTACTTGTTAAATAATTAGGTATGTTGTATTCTGACTGTTTTATGCTATCCAGAAATCATTTGTGGATTATGACTTTGATATTTTTAAATGTTTTAATAACACTTGGTTGGCATTTTGGGATGTGCTTAGAACTTATTATGATTTTTTTCCATTAAAAATAATGAAATACAGGCTCCTGCTATCTGGAAATTTGCTATTGCTCTTTTTAGGAATGAAAAAGTTTTGGCTAATAAGAGATGTCTATACTTTCGTTATGTATACTTTCATTATGTCTATACTTTTCGTTATCAAAAATATACAGATGAAGAAGCAGATCTCCATGTTAGCTCGTTATTGATTTAACAAACATTTATTATGCACATTCTATGTGTCACTGACAAAGTAGTGAATAAATAAAGGTATCTACCCTCATTTAAGTGTCATTCTAGAGAATCCTGGAAAAATTTTTTTAAAACTGGCAAAAAGGAGTAAATCAGATTGGAGATTAAGAAATGATTAGTACTACAAAGAAAAATAAAGCAGAGAATGGAGGTGGGGGTGAATGGGTTAAAACAGAGGTGAGGGTTTTATTATTATTTTAATGACGGTCACAAGAGTTTTTATGGTTAAATAATTCTGAGCAAGTGATATATCAAAACTCAATTATTTTTCTCTGATTCTTGCCAGTTCTGGAAGTACTCACTGCAGAGACAAATGGAAATGAGTCCACTCTAGGAAGAAGAATAACTGGAAGCTTGCAAGTTTTTCTGAATGAGCTATGTAAACGTGACTTGGAAATGTGACTTCAGGAGAAAGAACCAGGTTTGACACAGTGAGCTAATCTTAAACAGGAACAGGAATTGAAGCAGAATGGCCACAAATGAGCCGAATAAATCAGTCATTGACAAATAGGGATACATATAAGCATTTAGTAAGTATAAGTATTAAGTAAGTAAAAGTATTTAGTAAGTAATATGATAAATCCACACATACATTATATGTATAAAAATAATCCATAAAAGTACCTATTTTAGAGAAACAGGAAAATTGTTCCCATGATGCATTATCCATTCATTCACTCACTCATTTCATAATATTAAACTTAGAAGAGTTGTCAGAATATATGCTGTGCCCAAGGATAGTACAACCGACTATGACATCTTCTCATGTAATATTCACATACTAGTTAGGAAAAATAGTACTATGAACTGATTAGTTAGCTAAGGTGTTGCAAATGCTGTACCAAAAACAAACAAACAAACAAAACATGAATACGACAATGGAAAATGTTAAAGAATTAAACCTAGATTCAGAAAAAGAGGCAGCATGTAAAAAAAAAAAAAAAAGAATAATTTTAGACAATTCTATTAAATCTATTTCTCAGAGTAAAATGGGATAAGACAAAATGGAAATATATCATCAAGTCCTCAATAAATTAGGAAATGTACAAAATGGGCTAGAGGTAAGATTTTCTGATCAATAGCAGTTATCTTCCTGTTGTCAGCTCCTACCACTCTCAAATTCCTAACCCAACCTGAGGCAGCGGTGCCCCAAATTCCACCCCACATTTAACGAGTCACATTTAATGGAGAGGATAATGTTCAGCATCTTCAGTTCTGCTAATTTCACAAGAAGCAGATGCTGCCCTTGGGGAAGAGAAGTGACAGCCTCTCTAGGAATCCATTGCAGATAGTTTCCTTTTTAAAAAATGCAGGCCTATTTTGATCTCTGTGCCTCTATGTATTTCTGGTTGTTTTTCACTCTTATTGTCATGGGGGACTGAAACTACTGTTCATTCTATTCTTCTGTGTTCAATTCACAGATGATTAGGACTGTGTTTTGGGAAAACTTTGCCTCTCAGTTCCTTTGTTCAGAGCTGCCATAAGGAACAAGATAGACATTGATAAAGACAGGAAAGAAATCACAGATCCCTGTATCCTCTGCTTTGCTACTGTCAGTGATTTTTTTCATCAGCATCATTTAAATGTGTGCATTTCTTCCCTATTTTAATGTTTTAAATAGTTCATCCCACTCCAGTCTTCTCTCATCCACATTCACAGCCAAAATTATTGAAATCATTCCTAATCCTCACTTCCTCACTTGTCATTCTCTATTCTACCCTTAGAATTCCCACAATGTTTTTCATTCCCACAATGTCACTGACGCTGCTTCTTGAAAAGGCTGCCAATCACTACACATCCTAAACACAAAATATATTTTAGTTCTTCTCCTACTTAGCCTCTCAGCAGAATTGCACATCAATATTTGTTCAACATCAGTACTCTCTTCAGTTTCCATTAAACCACTGTCTACATCAGTCTTCATTCTTCCTCTGTGGCCCCTCTATTTCATTCGCCTCCTCTGCCTTTCTGGTGCTCATTCTAAGTGTCAGTGTTCCTGGGGTTCTGGGCCAGGTTATCATTTTTATTCACCTTCCCTAGACTCCTTTGCTGATTTCATTCACTTACATGGTTTCAATTGACCTCCATATCACATTGACTCCAAAACTTATGGCATTAGCTAATATATCATTTTACTTTAGTGTTAGTAGATTGATCTATCTTTTAAGCATTTTTACTTAAACTATAGCACCACAAATTCATCATAAAATTAAATTACTCATTTTATGTTTCTCTTGTTGTATTTTCTCTTACCTATATTACTCACTACCTTACATCCATTTATCTAACTCTTAATAAAATCCTACCAAATCCTACAAAAATCTACACATTACTTACATTTGACCATCTCTTTTAAAACAGTGTTCTCTAAACATTTTATTTCAAAACATTATTATATGTGTATACATTTATATGTTATAAAAATATGCAAAATTAAAAACATGGTTGAAATAAAATAAAAATAAATAGAAGTTCTAATGTTTCTTTTTTTGTCTGGCCCATTAGCCGCCCTTGTGTATCCCAGGAGTATATACCCCATACTTCAGAGATCACAGGTCTAGGTATCATCATGCTAGACTGCCTAGAATGTTGCAGCAGTGTTCTATCTTCATTTATGGCACTATAGACAGAAGAGTCATTCTCAAAAGAAAAAAAAAAAACATGACTCCTGTTTAAAATCCTTCAGTAGTTTATCACTGCCTCAGGGGAAAAAACCTTAATTCAGTAACAAGATCCCTTTTGGTCTATTATCTCCCCTAGCCTGTATCTGGGCTTCTTCCCTGCACCCTGACTGCAATAAACCTTACAAATGTTACTCCCTTCTCTTAAAACCCACCTCTGACTTCACTGAGTTCACTCTTATATGCTGTTAAATATTTAGCTCAGAATTCATACCCAAAAAAACTTACCTAGACAGGGATAGGTGACCTTAATCTGTGCTTCCAAGCCATCCTAGGATTTCCTTTTTTCAAATCATAATTCATTTACTTGAAAATATAATCATCTGTTTCAGCCTGACTCTGGTACCACTCAAGACCATAGATTATTTGCTTCTGTATTTCATGCTTGTGAAATGTCTTTTAAGTTAGTGAATATTGTCTATGAGATTTAAGTTTAAATTTAACTATTATCTTTTCTTTCTTCCTGAATGTAGAGGTGCATGTAGCAGAAATGTTAAGAGCTTAGGTTTTGGAGTCAGCCAGACTAGGCTGAAATCCTGGCTTATTCATTTCTTATTTGTATAACATTGAGCAAGTTACATTCAATCTCTGAATCTCAGTTTGTGCATCTGTCAAATGGAGTAAAAATTCTTACCTGATATGATTACTGTAGGGATAATGCATGTAATAAATATATCTAGCATATTTGAAGATACATTGTAGAAATTCAACAAATTGAGCATGTATTCATTTATTATTATTATTTTTATTTTTTTATTATTATTATTATACTTTAAGTTCTAGGGTACATGTGCATAACGTGCAGGTTTGTTACATATGTATACTTGTGCCATGTTGCTGTGCTGCACCCATCAACTCGTCAGCACCCATCAACTCGTCATTTACATCAGGTATAACTCCCAGTGCAATCCCTCCCGCCTCCCCCCTTCCCCTGATAGGCCCCGGTGTGTGATGTT